>NW_007377522.1:117457-178636 GCF_000475195.1 Diaphorina citri | reverse complement strand
GCAAATTTGGCAGCCTCAATTGGGCTGCACAGACTTTATAAAATCCAAGAAACGTTCTTTCTTCAGAAAAAATTTATGTGACGTCAAAAATACACAGAAAAGGCTGGTCAAAAAACAACTTTGTCGGGCTTGCTGGAATAAAGGCCAAAGTCATATTCTATCTCTTCTTATTCTCTTCATGCTCTGCAGTTTTCAAAATGAGCATCTAAATTCTTTTGTGCCTAATATGAGTAATATGGAGGAATAGCACCCTAGAAACCAAAACCCATGGACTTGACATTGACAGCACCCCAGAAATGCAGAACTCTGTTGCGGATATCAACATTGAGGATACAACAAACAAGTCAACTTGAGAAAAAAAAATCAGTTACAGCTAAGATTAAAAAAATGCTGATAATGAAGGGAAAGCAGAAAGACATCCAAAGCTGAAGCTGTCGTTTGATTGATGCTAACTAGATGATATTCCATAAAAAAACGTCGCTTTTCTGAACCCCAACCCTCACCCACTTGGCAGTTTCCAGCCTTTAACTTTTCTCTCTTGGGTAATTGAAAAAAAATCTTTAGTCCTTTTTGTGTGTGACCTTTGTGAGGTAAGTATCTGTAGTGGTTGTTCTGTCCAATATACCAGAGGAAAAGCTCTTGACATTTGTAGACCCCAGAAGGGTTTGAACAGTTTTAGTTCAAATTTTTCATCGAACCGATGGGCACATCGCTCTCAACTAACTACCTATCAGTTTTATACAGAAATATTATCCTGACAGATTCACACGTGTAATAGTTTTAGTGTTACGAAAGGACACACCAACGAAATCATCTAAGACATCTAAGTTATTATACAAGACCTTCCCACATGGTTCAAGTCCTTTTCACAATTTGAACTTTGAATTTCGGTACATGTAGGTGTTTAACAAGCTTTGAATTTAAAATATTCTTCATTCTTCAATTCTTCCGTGTGCTACTGTGGAAAGCACGTTAGGATCATTACGTTTAAAGGTTTTCCATACCTATTTCTGTATATTAGTGTCCATAGTTCACGATATTGTAGTCAGGATTGTCGGTTTGCATTTTTTTTTTTTTTTTTTTTTTGTAAAATTCTTTGCGTTTCTGTACATTGAATCAGAAACCAATAGAGTCTGGGAAAATATGTATGTAAATAGGTACTCCCAGATAACAAAAAGTGCTAGAAACTGCATAAAATGTATATACAAGCCGAAATAAAATCTCATAATTTTGCACAATGTATGTACATAGTATCACGAGTTATGACCGATTTTCGATACATAGGAAGCAGTAATTATTTCAAATTCTATGCAGTTTTTATGCAGTTGCTAAGCACTTTTTACTCACATTCTAAGCAGAAGTGAATCTAACTTACTATGCAGTTTTATTCACTTACTTTGTATTTTCTATGCAGTTTCTAAGCACTTTTTACTCACTTTTAAACAGGAGTGAATCTAACTTCTATGCAGATTTTATTCACTTGCTTCACATTTTCTATGCACTTTCTATGCAGATTCTAAATGCAGATAATTATCTCTTATACAGAAAGCATGGGTTACTGACCCAAAGGCTGGGGTTCGAATCCCAGCTGATGAAGAAATTTTTGGTAAAAAAAAGAACACACATTTTAGTTATTTAGGTATTTACACATTTTAAGCTTGGGCCTATAATGTTGATTCTTACAGACAGTTCCTGTTTCCGGACTCCGGAATAAATAAATAATTTAATAAAATATTACCTAGGCATTAATTTCGATTGCCTGTGAGGTAGGCCGGTACAATGTTGTGATACATATTGGGTGGCCATTGCATTACAAGTCAGACCGACTGAAATCTAACCTCCTGTGTCATAAAACACACATTACAAGTGCAGTCGAAGTGAATAGTGCAAACCCTTCCGTCCCAATGACAAGGAAAAATTTTTCAAACCCAAAAAAAAAAAAAAAAAAAAAAAAAAAAAAAAAAAAAAAAAAAAAAAACAATTAGGTATCCTAAAATTACAAAGTTCAGTTAGCTCGATGGATTTCGGATCTGGTAGTTGGTAGTCCGAGTCCAAGTCACAAAATTTAGTCAATAACTTTAAACTCCTTTTGTTACAGTCATACAGTGAGATTATCAATTTTTTCATTACCCTGAAAACGTTCTGTGAATGTTCTTCAAACAAAAACTTCCGCACGAGTAGGTATTTTCCTTTCTAAAAATCTTCTTGACCGGACTGAAGAGTCCCTGCTGAAATGAGAGGAAATCAGTAGTTTTTAAGAGTGAATACAAGATTCCTCTGTCAGCCTAGAGATGATTTAGTGGGATTCTCATTAACAAAAAATTAATTTCGCAAAGCTCACCTAGGTGCAAAGAGATTGAAATAGGTAGGTTACTTATATTATTAAATACATATAAGTCTGGTAGGTATATCTATTTTACCTCTGCAGAACTATAGATATATGCACTTAGATAGGAAAGTATTGCCGACCCCAAATGAAATTTTTGAAATAGGGCAAAGTGAAAGAAGAAGATATGGAGGTAGGTATTTAGGGAATCACCTACCTTGTTTTATCGTAATATTTCTGCTAGTTCAAGTTAGTTGTTGTGTCGCTAAATTAGGTAACATTCTACAAGGCTCAAATTACAAAGTCCTTTATGTCAGCTTAAGACCCAAGATATAAACAGACCCTCGGTTGTGTCACAGTTTTGATGTGTTAACACCATTTTGAATGTTAGGTGACAACACGTGCGTAAGGGTGCTTCCGGATTTCATTAATATTTCTCATTTCTGCATTTCAACCTTAAAAAAAACCTACCTAATTAAAAAATTCTTCTAATGTCTCGATTCCCAAGACATAAAAATGTTCTTTAGCGTTATCAGTTGGAATGAAAACGGTTCAAAAAAGGTTGACCTTCGATGTAGACATTGTAGAAAATTATGAATGTAGACATTTTGTAAAAAAAAATATGAATGACTTAAAAATTCTGTGATGAGGGTCCGCCGGATATTGCAGAAATAAAGAAGTCAAAACTCTTCCCAAGATTATGAAACCCTTACTATCAATCTTCAAAAGATGCTGACTTTGAATCTGAAGTTTGGTACTACGAGTTCAAGTCAATAATAAAATTTAGCATAATGTTTTAATGTTCCTCTTTAGCAAATACTTTGCAATTTACTGTTGTTGATATAATCATACCTCTTAATTGGGGAATGATAATATTTTTGACAAGCATAACACAATTAAAATTTCTTTTTTGTGCTTGTCTGTTCAGCAGCAAGTTGCTTTCTTCCACGGATAAGTCATTGATTAAGCAAAAAAAGAACAATCAAAGCGAAAGTTGAGGGTGCAACCACCTCCTCCCTTTCCGTCCTCCTGAACTTTAGCTGACGAAGCACCTGTACTATGATTAGGACACCCCCACCCTCAGTTTTTTTTTTCTACCTTGCTGTCTAATCAAGAGCTTTGTGTCAGAAACACCTGGTCATCATTTTCCAGTCAGTAAATCCATTGTTAACACTCCTCTAACATGTTTATTATTTTCCTACCTTTCGGTATGTTTCATTTCGCCTAACTATCGATCTACTAACGCGTTATCATTCCATAGATTTGTAGGTAACATTCGTGATTGTGTATTTCTTGGGTTCTTTATTGATAGTTTCTTCTTTTATTTTTTTCTAAACTTGACTTTTTTTCCAGAGAACCTAGGTTAAATTACACCTAGGTACCTACAATCATATCGACCTTTGTACCTTTACTTTACCTACAGTTTCAGTTTACAGAAAGCTTCTGAAGTTGTTTGGATCTACGTTCTCAAGATTAGTCAAGATAAATGCGACTTTGCATCTCCTTATATCCAAATCTACACAGTCCTGGGAAAAAACCATCCTGTGAGTGATTTCGGGAAAAGACATAAAATGCTCGTTCTTGAAGTTTTGTCATTTCAACTAAATCGTCTCAGTTAGTTTCGTGTTCACTAAATTGTAGCAGGGAGTTTTGGCATCTCCATCACCAAAATATATTGTGAACTTTAGTTAGACGTCAAAACTGAAGTATATAATTCCGGAATTTAGTCATTTCCACCATTTTGTAATTTGGGAATTTAGTCATCTCCACCATTTTGTAATTTGGGAATTTAGTCATCTCCACCATTTTCGGGAATTTAGACATCTCCACCAATATGTAGAAAATTTCAATTTGAGTATAGTAATTTTGGAGTTTTGCCATCACCAAACTGCAATTCGGGATTTGAGACACCTCCACCAAAAACAATTCGTTTTCGCCACTGCAGTCCTGATTTACCTTCAGACCTCAAAACAATAAATTTTTATCGTCTCTCTCCCTCTCTCTCTCTCTCTCTTCATATGGAAGCTGTTTCCCCTGATGGTTTGATCTGAGAGCTAGGAGAGTCACCCATCATTATGAGCGCATTCCATCTTCGTCATTCTCCGGTTATTGTTCAGTTTTGATTTATCAATTAACTTATAACATATTGGTTTCATAAACACCACAAACATTTTGTTCCACGTACCAATCTATTTGTTGAGAGGTATACTTACACTAATGTGCAAAAAATTGGGCAAATATTAACTGCTAGGGTTATATCGTCCCAAAATCGAAGAGAGATGGAAGACAGGATAATAGGAGAAAGCCAGCCTTTCGGAGAACGTAGACTTTCTCTTCAGGACAAAAGATACGTGTACATATTTAAAACAATCAGAAATTTATTGGAAATTAAAATTGAACAGCAGCAGAAAAGAACCATCCATAAGGGGAATCGCCTTAATGGATGGATCTTTCCTGCTTACTGCTGTCAAATTGTCCTTCATTTTTTGCAGATGAGTGTACACAAATGGCTTACCATCTTGCATAGATAGATGCCAGTTTGCCCAGTGTTATTAATAGCTACTTAAATCCTGTGGAAGTTTCAGCTGAACATTTTTCGTTACATGAGCTGCTGATGGTTTTTGCCCAGAGCTGGTGGCGCAGTGCTGGCTCATTGCTACTCCCTCTTTTCCCCTTCAGGTGACTTAAGGTGAATTAGGCGAAGCATCTATAATAGTAGCTATCTAATAGGACCACTCTGCCCGCTAGTTACTCGTAAGAATAAGAACCTATCCGGACACTAATACCTAATCGAGCTTAATGTGGGTATTTATAACCTTGAGGTCATAAAAGCCGGGGAATGAATGAAATTAACAATAAGTCAGAATTTTACCACTCCTGAGGTTGATGATATAAATTTTATTAACGATAGACGAGAAGTAGACACTCAAATCAGATGTATTCCAAGATTCCAACCCTATGACTCTCTGAATATCAATTTTTGTCATCATTTTGTCAAGATGGATGTCGAGAAGATGGGAACTCCACTCCTGGAGCCTGGAGAAATTTGAGAAAATGTATGGAAAGAACTTACGTTTGGCTCTTTGTTAATTGTTTACTAGTGCTATCACTTACTTTCTAGAAAATGTCCAGATGTTTTTAGAACCTCTTTTCCCTTTTTTTTTTTTTTTTTTTTTTTTTTTTTTTTTTTTTTTTTTTTTTTTTTTTTTGTGCGGTATGTGTGGCGTTATCATAAGAAAACCGTTCAAACATAAATTTGTCAAAAAGTGCATACGTGAAGACTTCTGATTAATTTACAAATCAGTTTTACAATTTTTTTGAATTATAAAAATGGTTGGTCAGATGGTTTTCAAAGAAGCATAAGTCTATGAATTCTTGAACTACCTATGGGCAGTAATTCATTTTATTGAGTTTTTATCAATGTGTACTAACAGTGATCTCGAGTAAAACCAGGTAAAACATTGTTCAACAAGTGAGCGCGATTAGAGAAATTGGCAATGGAAGAACATCAGTTGGCAGGGCCGTATCATTCACCATTGCTGATGCGTGAAAACAGATTTCTGAATCTCAGTTTCTCTCCTGAGAACCACTGTCCAGTTGGAAGGCACACATATTCTTCTCCCGTAACAAGAGAACTTCATGAATATCTTAATTACGACCAAGTTACAGATATTATACATATTTCATCCGTGTACAAATACAGACCCCAGTATATTTAGTTGTTAAAGTTTTTCAAATCTATTGTATCCGCGTATTGAGCTTAGAGCTATCATCAGCTATTTTTACAATGTACATAAATTGCCCACAATATATTGCCTACACATTCACAATACCAAGGATGTAGGCACACAATATTGTGTTCCAGTCTTGAGATTCTGTGATGCTCATCCTCGAAATGGACAGAAAAAGTTCATTGAAAAATAGTCTTACCATTACCACTGACTTTAATGGAATCACAGCAGATCCCTCTTCCTAGTTTCTTGATATATCACGAAACGGGATACAGCAGTAGGTATCCCGAGTTTTTGGTTTCGATCTTACCTTTGAGGTATAGACCTAAGATGTTAGTCCCCTCAATAAATGCTTTAAAAAAATCGATCTTTCCGAGGTATAACCTAACTTGACGTTTGAAACTCTGTTCGTACAGGACTCCGTTAAAACTCTTGGATCCGATTGATCACCAAAAACCTGTCATGTGCCCTCAAACGTTACTGATTCTCACAAACGTTGTTGATTTTCTCACAAACGTTAGTGATTTTTTCACAAACGAAACGTAAAAATAAAAAAAAAATGGATTGTCTTGGTTCTGTTAGCTGCCCAAGCTTGCTCAATTTCTCTCTACGTCTCTACACCTGTGTTTAAAATTCAATTTAAATAGCTTAAATATAGGTACCTATATAATAATTAAAATGTACCCAGCTTCATTTCGGTCTTAGAAGTTTACAGTTCCTTTTTCATTCAATGTTCCACTCGGAAGTTCCATAGATACCTTGGAAAATTATTTCAATTACGGTAAGTTGGACATGAATCTTGTAGGAAGTTTGATAAAGTTTTAACGCCATTGGCTCACTACGAAAACTACTTGGCACCCTGGTAGCTAAGTTAGGTACTATAAACAATCCAAACATTTTTTTTTTTTTTTCTTTTTAGAACCTCTTTTCCTCTTCAGGTGACTTAAGGTGAATTAGGCGAAGCATCTATAATAGTAGCTATCTAATAGGACCACTCTGCTGGCTAGTTACTCGTAAGAATAAGAACCTATCCGGACACTAATACCTAATCGAGCTTAATGTGGGTATTTATAACTTTGGTTCTTATAGGAACCACAAGAGCTCTACCATTTTTCGTGGCAAAACGTTCGAATTTTCATTCCAAACAGATTCGTTTCACGCTACCAAGGAGTCAAAGGGTTATGGTATGAAAAAATTGCTTAATGAGAAGTAAATGGCGCCTCGAGATCCCACGTCTAATAAATCCCTCAGCGTTTGGATTCTCTTCTGACGCTTCTGATTTCTCATGTTGCTTTTTGATGCTCCATAAAATTTCGATATTTTCGTAAAGAAAACATTATCACAAGAAGTGCAACACATTTGGTAGTGCTTTACTCGAAATGAGAGATGTCATAACTGCAGTGGCGGAATGCGGATTTGTTTGAGGGAGCTTTATGACAGTAGTCCTGGGATTTGGTAGTGCTTTACTCGAAATGAGAGATGTCATAACTGCAGTGGCGGAATGGGGATTTGTTTGAGGGAGCTTTATGACAGTAGTCCGGGGGAAAACCATCCTGTGAGTGATTTCGGGAAAAGACATATAATGCTCGTTCTTGAAGTTTTGTCATTTCAACTAAATCGTCTCAGTTAGTTTCGTGTTCACTAATTTGTAGCAGGGAGTTTTGGCATCTCCATCACCAAAATATATTGTGAACTTTAGTTAGGCGTCAAAACTGAGGTATATAATTCTGGAGTTTAGTCATCTCCACCATTTGAGATTTGGGAATTCAGACATCTCCACCAAATTGTAATTTGGGAATTCAGACATCTCCACCAAATTATAATTTGGGAATTCAGACATCTCCACCAAATTGTAATTTGGGAATTCAGACATCTCCACCAAATTATAATTTGGGAATTCAGACATCTCCACCAAATTATAATTTGGGAATTCAGACATCTCCACCATTTTTGAATTGGGACTTTAGTCATCTCCACCATTTTCGGGAATTTAGGCATCTCCACCAATACTCGTATGTAGAAAATTTCAATTTGAGTATAGTAATTTTGGAGTTTTGCCATCACCAAACTGCAATTCGGGATTTGAGGCACCTCCACGAAAAACAATTCGTTTTCGCCACTGCAGTCCTGATTTACCTTCAGACCTCAGAACAATAAATTTTTATCGTCTCTCCCTTTCTCTCTTCAAATGGAAGCTGTTTCCCCTGATGGTTTGATCTAAGAGCTAGGAGAGTCATAAATTGTCACCGGGTACCTCACAAGATGATGATTGCACGAATGCACGCTCTAGATAACGACTTGTATCCAGACACTTTGTCAGCCATTCCCTGAATTTCTGATAACTGAGAGTGGTGTGTATTATGTATCCATGGTTGTGTCAATGGGGATTGGGGATCCCTCCTGTAGGTAGGGATTTCTAATTTCAGACACGTCTGATTTTCCCTACTGTCTTTTATTTTCTTTTCAATATTAATTTATTTCTCCTTCTTTTTCTTCTCCTTCTTCTTCTCCTTCTTCTTCTTCTTCTTCTCCTTCTTTTTCCTCTTCTTCTTCTCCTTCTTCTTCTTCTTTACATACTCCCTGTTAATTATGTCCTTCACCTTTTCTTTCTTTCTTTATTCCTCACTATGTACTTGTCTACTTGTACATGTACCTACATATTATCTCAGAAATCTGATGTTGGATGAATGCTTCTTTTTCCAAAAAATAAACGAATTGGTAGCTACTTTTGATGGGTAGCTGTTTACTGATAGACTTGATTTACGGCTGCATTTCATCAGGGTAATGAAGGCCCATGTTATAGTCTGACAAAGAAAGAGCCTTGTATTCCCTCAATATTCAAATGAACGCCGCGTCGGTCCCAATTTCTGAACGATAGGTCTGATAATGATCTATATGAGTGCATTTTTAATTAGTCCCGTCAGGTCTAGTCTTTTGGATTGTTCGATTTTTTTTTTTCTCTCTTTGGAACGATTCTTATCCGATTCTCTTGTTCTCTCCTCTTCTTCTTTTACTGCACCTTTTTCCAATTATATTTGGGGTCGGCATTACCTCCTTTATCCCGCCCCTCCTTACCCTTCTATCCAATGCCTCCTCCCTTCCCGATTCTTTCTCTATCAACCTTATCTTCTCAATTTTCGTCTCCCCCAAAGCTCTTTCTCTTCCCCCGTATACCTATAGCTTCTCTACTTTTTACCCTATATAACTTTACCCTAAAATCGAAATAAACTAAATTAAAACTTAAGGTTCCGGCCTTTCAGGTGTTAAGAACCTATGAACTCGGCCCTCGTATTGTGTCGGCTTGATGATTATTTATTTCTTCAAGAAGGTGACATAAGTTATGCTTTCAGGAAGCAGCTCTGTTACGAACGTAAACAACGAAAAACATCATTGCTACAAAAAAACATTTTGTTTTTTCAGTTTTAATTAATCAGTACGAAGTGTTGCTTGTTAATTTTCTTGTGTCCGCCTGCTAACGCATGGTTCATGTGTTAACGTTTAATAATATAAATTGCTACTCATCAAGAATATTATATTCAACACGTCTTGGAGAAAATGTTTCTCGTATTGTTTGGAATTTGATGATATCTAAGTCTGTTGAATGTTAGAGAGGGTTGAAATTGGAACGGAACTGAGAGCTCATCACCGGCGAAATGGCCTTGTTAGCCTTGTAATTTAAATGCAGGCAGGTTTCTTTAAGTCCAACCACAGTCTCTTGAGAATCAAGACCTTTTTTGTAACTCATACATAATAGTCATAATGGTTATTAGTTGATACTCCACTAAATTGATTGGAAGTTGGAAGAATACCCTCAGGAGAATTCCAGAAATATTGTCTTGACAACTGTTTGCGTAATAGGACTCCCAGAGTCCCCAGTCCTAGCCGACAGTATAATAAGGTCAAGAAGGCTTTGCTCATTAAAATTTACGTGGGCGTTTTTAGCAAAAGGACTCTTCGCCATAAATTAAGACGCTTTGCAAAAAGTCATTTTGGCGCACAGAAGCGATGCTGCAAAGGCCGTAGAAACAAAAGCCAAGTGTCAAATAAATCATTGGAGGGGACTGTTTGGATCGGGGTGGATTCGAGAGGGGGTGGGAAGTGGTACATAAATCCTGAAATGATGAATGAGAGGATCACTTTGGTTTGCAAAAGTCTGTTGAATGTTAGAGAGGGTTGAAATTGGAACGGAACTGAGAGCTCATCACCGGCGAAATGGCCTTGTTAGCCTTGTAATTTAGATGCAGGCAGGTTTCTAGGTCCAACCACAGTCTCTTGAGAATCAAAACCTTTTTTTGTAACTCATACATAATGGTCATTATGGTTATTAGTTGATACTCCACTAAATTGGTTGGAAGTTGGAAGAATACCCTCAGGAGAATTCCAGAAAATATTGTCTGGAAATTCTTCTCCCGTAACAAGAGAACTTCATGAATATCTTAATTACGACCAAGTTACAGATATTATACATATTTCATCCGTGTACAAATACAGACCCCAGTATATTTAGTTGTTAAAGTTTTTCAAATCTATTGTATCCGCGTATTGAGCTTAGAGCTATCATCAGCTATTTTTACAATGTACATAAATTGCTTGCAAAAAGTCATTTTGGCGCACAGAAGCGATGTTGCAAAGGCCGTAGAAACAAAAGCCAAGTGTCAAATAAATCATTGGAGGGGACGAAGTGGTACATAAATCCTGAAATGATGAATGAGAGGATCACTTTGGTTTGCAAAAAATGTGCTGAAGATTTCGCAAAAAAAAAGAACCACATTTACAAAACTACAGTTAATTAATATCCTCTCAGAAATTGGCAAGCTCATAAAAGGCTTCGAAAAACCACATGTTTCAACCCCAAATCCAGTAGCACCCTAAGAACCCCTCGCGTTGACCCTAAACCATTCAAAAGCGGCCTTTCTTTTTGACCCTTGTATCCACAAAACATTAAAATATTATTTTTTGGAGCTCGTTTGATGGACCGTCTCAGGGATCTGATACAAAGTATCTTATTTCAGCGTTATGATACCACTAGCGGCCTTTCTTTTTGACCCTTGTATCCACAAAACATTAAAATATTATTTTTTGGAGCTCGTTTGATGGACCGTCTCAGGGATCTGATAGAAAGTATCTTATTTCAGCGTTATGATACCACTAAAAATGTTCTGGACAGACTGGCGCTAAGAGATGTTGCACAGGAAATGAGGTTTTGGCGCACGTGTCCACATTTGAGGTTTTCAAGTCTTCAAGTTGGAAATTATTGGAAACCTCAGTGTGTTGTCACACTGGGCTTCTACGGCGGAGGTCTCTGGTTCTTTTCCCTGGGGAAAAGAGTTTTTTCGGCTCTGTGATTGGAAAGTCTTCAAGTTGGAAATTATTGGAAACCTCAGTGTGTTGTCACACTGGGCTTCTACGGCGGAGGTCTCTGGTTCTTTTCCCTGGGGGAAAAGAGTTTTTTCGGCTCTGTGATTGGGAATTCGGAGTGCACTCCACTCCAAAAGATGAAGTAGTGCATTAGTGTTGCTGAAAGTATAAGGAAATATGCAATTCGGGGTCCGCTAAGCCTTGAGAATCTTAAGATTTTTTTTTTTTTCGAAAATCTTTATCTAGGATTCTAGGTACTTCGCTTTCCATCCAATCAACGGGACGCAACGATCAAAATGATCTATTTGATCGTACCTTGAGTATACATTGACATTGTGCATGAGTATTAATCTCAACTAATAAATAATTAAAATAAATAAATAACAGTAGGTATACCCACTTTCTGAAGTTTCATATCGTTAGCACATTTCGTCACTTGTCAAGTAAGACATTTCAAAAAAACTCAGTGTGAAAAATGCGAAACATATTCGACGCATTCAATTTGATTTGATTCGATTTCTCTTCAAGGAGCATAATTGGAGAGGGACAGAGCGGGATAAAACGAAACATTTCCTTCAAATACCTAGGTAGTGTTGAAATCTCCTGCTTAAAATAAAAGTGGTGCCTAAAGGACCAGTCATTGTACATATTTTAGGCGGAATCCTTTATAAGGTCTATTTGAATTCACTTAAAGGTGAATTATCTGCTGAGAAAGGAGATCAAACGCATTGGCTTCATCTTCACGCACAGTGACCATTATTCAGGAAAGTCCTCAGGTTGGAAGAGGCGAGAAAGATTAATGTCCAAATTCGAATTTCAAATATTGAGATTAATAATCCGGGCTATTTTAATTAATTGCAGAAGGATATGAAATGTGGATCTCTTCGGTATACAGTGACTTTTCGGCAGAACAATATATTCTGTATTGTCCATTTTTCTGAAATAATCGGTCCCTAGCATTGTTTTCTGTTTTGTCTCTTCCTAAGTTGACATTCAATTTGATTTGATTCGATTTCTCTTCAAGGAGCATAATTGGAGAGGGACAGAGCGGGATAAAACGAAACATTTCCTTCAAATAGTGTTGAAATCTCCTGCTTAAAATAAAAGTGGTACCTAAAGGACCAGTCATTGTACATATTTTAAGCGGAATCCTTTAGAAGGTCTATTTGAATTCACTTAAAGGTGAATTATCTGCTAAGAAAGGAGATCAAACGCATTGGCTTCATCTTCACGCACAGTGACCATTATTCAGGAAAGTCCTCTCAGGTCGGAAGAGGCGAGAGAGATTAATGTCCAAATTCATCCAAAGTACATCAGGAGGCTATCGAGGTGCTGATAGAGGGGAGGAGCAGACAAGTGTGGCTAATGGCTGAACCCACCTGAGTGACTGATGGTCCCAACTCATGTTCAATAATGTAATTCGATAATCTTGCACCGCGCCACAAATCACTTGGTGAGGATCATGTTGTGTTTTAATTCGAAGGGGCGGTGGCAGAACAGCACATTTCTTTCTCTCATGTTAAAATCGGGTTAATACCGAATGGACACCTGACTGGAAAGTAACCACGAGGCGATTTCTTCCACTTAGCCCTTCAGGTGAGTCCAAACGGTCGATCGACGTTCACTGAAACCGTGCACTGCCTCTACAATACAGAGTCACCTCTTCACCTCGTCGATCGACGGGGTCGACTATGTGTGGACACAGCTTTAGAGCTGTATTAATTTTTCTCAAGTAATTATTTATAAATTCCTTCAACTGGAATGAGCTCTAAATCTCCTGCTTACCAGGGAGCACCTGTGACTTAAAAATTAAGTGATCCCTTTAATTCTAAATTCCAACACTTCAGTGGGCCAAAGGAACTTTGAGCAAATAAAAGTTCCAGTAGATGTTACACTCGGAGGTAGGTAACTCAACCCTGTACCTACTTTCTGGCAAATTTCCAAGAACTATGAAATAGAGGAACCAAACTCTTGGTCCTCTGTTTAGACCCCATTCGAGGAAACAAAAAGATTCTCTTAAGAGAACTTAAAAGAAGAAAAAAACTACAACCTCGCAGCTCGCAAGGAGTAGAGCTCTCCGAACATTCAGTAATGAATTAGATACTATTAGTAAAGATGTCATTAAATAATTAATTTCCTCTAATTACAAGACGCCATTCCAACTGGGAAAGAAAAAGATAATGGCTTTGGTCTGTGGACGGTTGGAATAAAACGACACTAAACTTTATTCGTATGGATGTGGATATATTCTTAATTTCTAAAGATTTAAAGCTATTTTTTAGTGAAATTATTGCCTTTTAAGTTTGAAAGATACTGATTGAGAATTAGTAGAGGCCGAAGAGGACAGGATTACAATAGCATAATAGAATTACAATAGCGTAATAGAATTACAATAGCGTAATAGAAGATAAGATACAAAAGGAATGTTCAGATGGTCACCCATCCGTATACCAACCACACGCAAACCCCGGGCGGGAATCGAACCCGCGGCCTAGCGCTTACAAGGCAGACGCACTACCAACTAAGCTAACTAGGCTGGCTAATCCAAACATGACATATGACTGATAGTTTTGACCTTCCAGTCATGTGTTGTCCCAAACTTTGCTCTTGTCCTCTTGTAAAGGTGAACAAGACCAACAAGAGTGTAGGTTAAACAACTACATATACAAACATAACACTATTTATAATTACTTCGGGTCATATTAATGGAAAGGTGTTAAAACCAAATATCTATAACATATACCAGTAATACCTAGTCACACTCATAGAGATACAAGCAAGTCTAGGTTTGAATTACGAGGTGTCAATAGCCTGCATAACCTTTGGTCAATTTCTTGGTCGATTTAGAAAGTGACCAATCGAGAACTACATTGATGTCTAGACCTCTGGACAGAGATCCAGACTTAACTATCTTTAAAGGCTAAATCTATCTTCGGAATTTTAACATTTTCAGTAGTCATCAAATGGTTGACTGTAAACCAAGGAACTTACTGACATGCATGTTTGATTTGTTTGATTAATACTAGTACTAGATACCTACCCATTCCTTCTACCCTGATTTTAACTCCAGGGCCTTTATTATCTTCTTATAAGTACAAAGGATTATCCTTTGTTTCTCTCTCTTTCTCTCTCTCTCTCTCACTTACTCACTCTCTCTCTCTCACTCACTCTCTCTCTCACCTGGTCACGGGTCCATAGTTGAGAGGTAGGTACATACATTACCATATAGTGTAAACAAGAATGCTGAGCGCTTGAAAAATGACCGCCCTAGGCTTCTCTGCAGACTTTAAACCAACACCTATTCTTTCTTCTATATTTTTCCCTAACCCTTGATTGCATGGGGTTTGCTGAGAGCTGCCCAATGTACCTGATGTGTAAATGGCGGGGTACTTTACTTGCTTTCCGTGTCCGAAAGAAACAAATTTCAAAGTCAAATATGAAGCCAATGTGTTGCAGTTTTGATTGCGGTTTCATTGGCTGCTATTAGATCTTGTTTTGTACAGACTACAGGGTGTCTCAAGATCAAAACAGACTATTAGATGATCCATGTCTTGTATAGCCCCATAACGGCGGGGTACAGAATGATCTGTCGTCGGGTTGTCAACAAAAGTCCCTTTATGAGCTGAAGATGTGTACGAAATGTCATCAAAATCAGAGGAACCGTTTGAGAGTAGTTGTAAACAAACAGACAATAGCCAAAATCATTGAGTTGAAACTAAAACCACCATTGGGTGATTTACATGAAATCGGAATTCCAAAACATCTTGGTTTCCTTACTCACAGGGTTGCTCCGACAAGGGTTAACTTGTAGGAAAAAAATGACTTATGTAATGTAATGTTTGCCAAACATCGGTGAATTCTCAAATTCTCATTGTGCAGTGACTGTTCAGGAAAGTCGTCTTCGCCTCTACCCTACCAATACTAGAGTCAGAGGTTGTTTTTCTCATACGTCAAATAACAAAGCAAACCTCTCCGAGTAACATACCGAGTTGACAAGTTCAATTGTTACATTTACATAAAACATACAAACAATGTCTACTTACGACTAGGAGTCTTTTTGTCCAGAATGAAATGTAAATACACAAAGAATAACATAGGGACGTGAATTGGTAGGGGGTAAGTTAGAGTTACTGAGAGAGGGGGTTAGAGGAGAGTTAGGGTAAGCCGTGAAAAGGGGGCAGCTAAATTTTTACATGACTTGTACCTTAGAATAAATAGAGTTTGCTGTTCGTAGAGGTGCAGGTGTATTTAGAGCAGTTTTGTGCTCTATTAACGGGAAAAAGTTCCGGTTTTCCATCGATAGTATTTACTAGAGCACAAAATTCCCTCAGCAATTATTATGGCTTTTATAGGCGACAGATTGGATAGGTTAATCTTCTTTTAGAATCCCTTGAAAGATTCCATGTGTTCCGTGAACGTTGGAGTTTTGGCACATTCACCGAAAAATTGGTAGGTACAATAGGTAACTACTATAGATTTTAGTTTTACTTACAAAGCTAAATCGTCCATTATCGATTTAGCCAAGCTCCATCAATAACAAAAATCGAAGAAGTGCCAGAAGCCAGAAGGTATAGTTTAACATGAGATGACATTGATTGAGTGACCCAGTTATTCAGGAATTCTGGGTCACACTTCAACAGTCACTTGAGTTCTGAAATGTTTCGGGTTTCAATGGATTCGAAACCTTTTTCCGTGACAGTTTTTGGGAATTTTAAGCTTCGGAAATCCAGTTGTATTTTCAGTAGAGGTATTGGTGGATTAGGAAGTTCCATTACTTTTCTGTTATTTTTGGTGGATGATATATTGTTATGAGTTTCCCTGCGATCTAAGTTCACTTCCTAGCTCACAAAACTTTTTAGTGGATCCGAGTGGATAAAACGGAACTTTAATTGTCTCAAGCATACTTGAATACACCTGTTTTGTGTGCCCCGTTGTCCATTATGGGGGAGGATGGAGTGGAATGAATTTGGGGAGAGAAAGGCAGATTGGGGGAGACTGGAGGGAGAAGTACTACAAAAGAGAAAATTGAAGAATAAAGAGATAAAGAAATGGAGATAGATTAACTTAGCGGTTACCAGTTAAGAGTCTAGGTCTACCTTCCCCTTACCTATTAGGTCCAGGAAAAAATAGAAAAAGTAAGTAAGCTGCTACATTTACCTATCTGCTACATCATACGTTCAAAAGTGTAATTGTGAAATGTCAAATAACGGCAAACCACAAAGCGAAAGAATCTTTCAATTACGACTTGAAAAGATCACCGATCACGCGTCTATTGACGTGTTGATTAACAAGACCATTCCCTTGAGGATCAATCTGATTGAACTCACGTCCATGAGTTCGATCCGGTTTAGCTTAACCAAAAGGTTTAACACTACAATTGAGTTGCAAGTCAACACTCCAACACAATGTTAAGTGTTAAACACGGGTTTAATAAGGGCATAATGTATTAATGACCCGGTCAAACGCTTCATTCAAGTCCAAATTTGGTTCCGCAATGGAGAATCATAAAATTTTACGACCTGAAGATGTGCAGGATGATTGTTCTGCGACCTAGGAATTGATCTATGAGTGAGGATTTTTTCCGTGCGCATCCACACAGAGGGAAATGATGTGTCAATTTTATTTATATCCTCACATTGCGCGTTGCGTTCGGGGGGGAATGTGGAAAATGGTCGCAAGGAAAAGATGGAGGAGCTTGTGTACACATCTCGTATTGTGAGCTGTAATGTGAGATGCTTTTTTCGTACCTATTGTATGGAACTTTTGAAGGATCTTGAAATATGTACCTACGTTTTCGCCCCACAGCTTTAAATACAATTTTTTGTGGGTACCTACCAAAATTAATTTGTTAAAGATACCTACCTACCTTTGTACCTACTAACTAAAAAAAAAAATTGCTTCCCCTGATCACATTTATTCTTGCTTGAAATTTTGATTCAATTACGACTACCTACTGTGTCCATCGTTTTAAACCCCAAGTTCGAGGTTTATCTACTCCTGTATAAAATGCTCTCCATAAAATTTAAATCTGGGTTAACGTTCTTTGTAAAATCTACGATAGAATAGAATGTCTATGCTCTTTAATCCCGGTATTACAACAGGATTAATCAGATGGGGAGTCACGTGACCAAGGATTTCAGGTGATGTCCTTTTCATTATAATTATCACCTGATTGAGCAATTTCCAATCCTTGAATAGACACACGTGAACTATTGTCCCAATTATCGTCCTGAAGGAACGTCGCCTGCGTCGCGCTAAGTCCTTCCAAAAGACCCCCCTACCTCGCGTCTGAATACTCTGAATCATGGGTAGCTTTGAAATTATCCGATAACAATGTGGGACGCAATTTATACAAAGATAATTGGATAAAAACGGTGTTATTTAGGAATGGTTATGATTTTGAGTGAGAAAGTGACCTATCAATTCAATGATTCCATTTATTTGTGCAACCAAAATGTTAAAAATCGTATAAGACCGGAAGGTAACCTAAGTTTCTATTGATAATCATGATTTTCCTTTGAGTGGTTAGACCTCAGTGGATGTAGGTACACCATCAAACCTTTTCTTAAAAAAAAAAAAAAAAAAAAAAAAAATGGATTCGCCACATGATTTGGGAAAATTTTCTGCTATTTAGAAGAGGAAACGCCACTTTATCTGTCAACAAAAGCTCTACACCCTACCAACCCTTATAGGTAACAGAAAGACAAATGACCTCAAAGTGTAGATCCTACAGCTTAGTAGCTTTTTGGAAAGCAGCAGGTGATTTCATGATGGCTTACCAAAATCAATGACTCCGTGACAAACAAAAATCCCAAATCAACAATCCTTTCAATTAAAAAGTGTTTTTCATGACGAGAGGTGAAAAGATGGCTTAGCTCCGGGAGTATTGAAGAGATACACTTTAATGAGCATGAAAAAGGCATTCAAAGGACACTTTCACTCGGGGTGAAAATTCAAAAGATACTCTGCACGCATGGTTGGGGTTTAGCTGTAAGCATATTCAATGACAGCGAGGGATGGGGGTTGAAGAAATATGTACAGGTGCGAAATATAGCTAGAATTTTGTGAGTGGAAAATCATTATATTTTCATTTTTCAGTAGTTTGAGACGCAAAGATTTCTCAGCTTTCCTAATGAGTTGATTTCAGCTTTCCTAACCAGCGCGCAGCGCCAGCGGTTGATTTGGAGATTATTAGTTCAGACCTTTAGAGCTTTTTCACTCTTGTGTACTAAATTGTGTGGCACAGGTATCCACCGTGGCAAGTTTGAGAATGTATCTTAAGTAAAAGTTACCTAATAGATATTTAATATTAGGTACCTAAATAATCATTGCCTATTTTTTGTTCTTTTGACCCCTCTGTAGGTTATTCGGTGTGAAACGCTGTGGTCGTTGTCAGATGGGCATTTCCTCATCCGAGCTAGTTATGAGGGCCAGAGACCTCGTATTTCACCTCCACTGTTTTACCTGCATTTCCTGTGGTATTCTTCTCACCAAGGGAGATCTGTTTGGGATGCGGGACGAAATGATCTATTGTCGACCTCACTATGAAATTCTCAGGTAAGAAGAATTGGCCAACTTTTTGCTCATCAGTAGGTCGGACCTCAGTACTCTAGCAGTAACGAGGATGAAGATAATAGAGATGTGTGTAAAGAGTCATAGAAAAAAACAACTCTTTTCTAGTGAACTACTCAGTCCCTAAGTCAGATTCTAAAACCATTGATTAATGCAGGGAGTTAGGTTCTGAACATCTGACTCTGATTGAGTAGTCCACTGAAAATAATAGAATAGACCTTGTTTATCCTGCTGGGATAGGACTGAAAAGTCCCTTTACACCCGCAGTCTAACCAAGGTCTTACATATTTTGACAAATTATGGGGAAAACTTTCATTCTTTGGGGAACACCCGAGTAGTTCTTTTCTATAATTCATTCACTCTATCCACATGACCTCTTCTGTTCTCAGGCATCGAGACTACTGCGGCTCGGCGGAAATAGAGCAACCCATGTCCCCACGACCTGCCCCCTGGCAGCCGACCACAGTACAGAAGGGGCGACCCAGGAAACGAAAGCTAAGTGTGGACTCACCCACGCCGCCTAGTGAAGATATAAATGCCAATGTCATGCGAATACCCTCCACCACATTGGGTGAGTTATTATTTGTTATCAATACTGTGTTTGTACTTTTGAATGTATTTTGTGACGTCTAAACTGTAAAAGTCGTCAGGTATCGACATTTCTCTTTGGATTTTCAAATATTTATACCGAGTCGTTAGTACCTATACTTGAATCAACATATTGCAGCTTAAAGTTTAGGTAAGCACTAAAGTTTGATGCACAAATAAAGGGACAAAAGGGCCCGACACTTTCAGGAATTGGCCATATTTGATTTCAACCATTAGTCCATTAGATACCTACCTATATTCTTTTGTCCTCCTTCGTTTGGTTTTGGATTCTATATGGATGGATTTATTGGTATTTGGATTCAATATTGGTTTTGGTTATTCATCTTTGGATTTTTGGTCAGGGTTCGTGGATCGTGCAGAACAAAGCGCACGATATTAAAACCCATGGCTGTAATAAAATTTATCAACTTGTATATTATGGTGGAAGCAGCAGAAACAAAAAACAGATACTCTTGAAAACAATACAACACAAAGATTTGGTGTTTTTAATAAAAAATATTTTCAAGAGATTCGCTCAATACTTACCCATTGGAGAAAGACCAAAGACTCATGCATTCCTTTGGCTACACCACTTTCTTGGTCAAAAGTATGTAGTTAAAAACTCACTTTCTTTGTTTCTTTGGAAGCCTCCGATTTTTTGTTTGTTCTTGCCATGTACCCGAGAAACTTATTGGCTAAGCCATGACTGTGCTTAGTGTTGGAATTTTTTGATGGTTATGGTTTCGATACTTTTGGTTATGCGCGGATTTGGGCCGTGGCCCCTTTATTCATCTGAGGCGGTAGGCCCTATGATTCTCAGGTAATTTGGCAAAGAAGAACGAACTCATATGAGTATCAACCATATTTTCACCTCTCCCCTATCCAAGCAAGTTACCTTGGTCTCACAATCGATTGAGCCGATATGTTGAGGAAGCAGGCGGTACAATCTGAAGAATCTCCAGTGCCCAAATACAAGCAGGCGAATAATTTCAATCCGCAATAATATAGTGTGGCTGGTATTCCACACATGTTGCTGCTATGCACAATAGCACATTTCCATAGAGGCGTGCAAAGTGTAGTTTCAGATAAGCTTTTTTTTAACCAACTTATCTTTTGAACAAAAATTTATACAGTAGCCCATGGAAACCGTCACATAATCTGGTTGGATAGTTGGTTGGTAAAGTTGTAGATCTACAAAATATAGAGATTCGAGTTAAAGACATCATTTTGGGATGAATATTATACGTCTGATTGGTCTTGAAACCATTTTTTTTTTTTTTTTTTTAATATTCTTATATGATAAATTTTAATACTACTTATAATTTGAAGACACCAAATTTTATTTAGGTTCATCTTCGAGTACAGGAAAACATGAAGTCACCTGTTTATACATAAGAGTTGCCTGCCTGCCTGCCTACCTACCTGTACCTATAACATTTGTAAATCTGTATAAGTTTCTTGGGAAGTTTTGTTACTTATTTTCATATAATCATATACGAAAACTGGATTTCAAAGAAATCTCTCATCAGACCAGAGAGTCAGAGAGCGCCAGTGAGTAGTAATGGAAAATATTTTTGGTCTTTGGAGACCGGATTTTTTCCTACCCCGTCTAGGTGATACTCAAAGCCACGACCAGGCAATAGAACACTGTTCGAGTTCCATCTTGATACCAAATAGCTGCACAGGTACCATTTTTAAAAGTTAGGAACACAATAGCAGTGCCATGTTGGGTGTTTTATCAGATGGTATTTATTGGGTACCACATATTGAATTGGTATACCTTGGTGACTTATTGGCGAGCATTATCACAGCTAGTATCCGGCAAGTTAGTAAGGCACATGGAAATTTTGTGAAAGAATCTTCAACATTTTATCCACTAACTTCGGTTAAAGTTATGGACTTCGAATCTGGAGGTTGATGGTTCCAGTCCAAGTCAAGCTATAAATTGCATCCAGGTGTATTCAAGTAGGTATGCTTGAAACAATTGAAGTCCTCTTTTATCCACTCGGATCCGTTTTGTGAGCTAGGAAGTGAACTTAGATCGCAGGGAAACTCAGAACAATATCATCCACCAAAAATAACAGAAAACTAATGGAACTTCCTAATCCACCAATACCTCTACTGAAAATACAACTGGATTTCCGAAGCTTAAAATTCCCAAAACTGTCACGGAAAAAGGTTTTGAATCCATTGAAACCCGAAACATTTCAGAACTCAAGTGACTGTTGAAGTGTGACCCAGAGTTCCTGAATAACTGGGTCACTCAATCAATGTCATTTCATGTTAAACTACCTTCTGGCACTTCTTCGATTTTGTTATTGATGGAGCTTGGCTAAATCGATAATGGACGGTTTAGCTTTGTAACTTAAACTAAAATCTAGTAGTTATTGTACCTACCAATTTTTTGGTGAATGTGCCAAAACTCCAACCTTCACGGAACACATGGAATTTGGAATTTTTCTAGGGATTCTAAAAGAAGAATAACCTATCTAATCTGTCGCCTATAAAAATTGCGACAGATTAATCTGTCGCCTATAAAAATTGCCACACATGGCCGTGATGCTTAGCGTGTAATCAAATAAATAAAATAAAATAAATAAAATAAAAATTGCACAATGAGAATTTGAGAATTCACCGATAAAAGCCATAATAATTATTGAGGGAATTTTGTGCTCTAGTAAACACTATCGATGGAAAACCGGAACTTTTTCCCGTTAATAGAGCACAAAACTGCTCTAAATACACCTGCACCTCTGTGAACAGCAAACTCTATTTATCCTAAGGTACAAGTCACGTATAAATTTAGCTGCCCCCTTTTCACGGCTTACCCTAACTCTCCTCTAACCCCCTCTCTCAGTAACTCTAACTTACCCCCTACCAATTCACGTCCCCATGTTATTCTTTGTGTATTTACATTTCATTCTGGACAAAAAGACTCCTAGTCGTAAGTAGACATTGTATGTTTTATGTAAATGTAACAATTGAACTTGTCAACTCTGTATGTTACTCGGAGAGGTTTGCTTTGTTATTTGACGTATGAGAAAAACAACCTCCGACTCTAGTATTGGCCGCGGATTTCGCGATTTTGTTCGCGGATTTGGCGATTATGGTCGCGGATTTGGCGATTTTGTTCGCGGATTTCGCGATTATGTTCGCGAATTTGGCGATTATGTTCGCGGATTTGGTGATTTTGTTCGCGGATTTGGCGATTATGTTCGCGGATTTCGCGATTATGTTCGCGGATTTCGCGGATTTTGCGATTATGGTCGCGGATTTGGCGATTTTGTTCGCGGATTTCGCGATTATGTTCGCGGATTTCGCGATTATGTTCGCGAATTATAGTATTGGCAGGGTAGAGGCGAAGACGACTTTCCTGAACAGTCACTGCACAATGAGAATTTGAGAATTCACCGATGTTTGGCAAACATTACATTACAACCATATACCTAGAGGAGATTAAAAAAAAAAAAAAAGAGTTTGATGAAACTTGAACCCAGGACCTCTGGATCGTAAACCCAGTGTGACCAAGCTATGGAGTTTGTTATAGGTACCTATGAGTATAAGTAGAATGGAAATATATTATACATTGTTTATCCTGCTCAAATAGATACCTAGGTAGTAAAATATTTTTCTACCAATAACAAAGAACTATAAAATTGTTATTGTTGTCTACAATCAAATATAAATTTTCTGCCTAACTTATTGACCTTCAAGAAATAGGGAATATAAACGTAATAATATTTTTTATTGTTATCTAATACGTAATACCTAATAGGTAGGTATAGTACCTACATAGCTATGCTGTGATAATAAAGAAGCCATTGTTCATAGATTTTTCCTTCCAATAAATAAATTTTTCATACCTAATATGTGGTAGATGTCTACACCACCTACTTGTTAATAATGATATAGGGCTTATTTATGCTGCTTGAAAAGACCAAAGAGGCCCTTCACCCTAGCAGTGGGCTACTACTATTATTTTAGTTAAACTCTCAAACGAAGTTGACGATAAAATTCCATGATCTTGGCTGAATTGAACCCACGAAATTCTCTCGTTATGAGTTACGAGAGACTTGGGATTGGTCTGAGATGAGACTGTATTGACTGCAATGATGAAGATGCTTCATTATTACAAATAGGAAAGAAGTCTGGTACGCTATGATTTCTTTAGATCAGATCGACCGATCACAAACAGAAAGATTTACAGAAATTTCAAGTCCTACAATACAATCGTAAGACAAATCGTAGCGTTTGTACCATTCTAGGGGGGTGAGGGGTGAAAATATTAGGTAGAAGATCAAAAATACTAAGACAAAAATGGGTTCCTCCCTTATCTTTATATTGCTAACTGCATCTTGAAACACTTAGCATGGCACCAACAGCACTTAGTACTGTGCCCACAGGTCCTCCCCAGCTACGAAGATAAGGTACCACTCACGCAAAGTGTTACTTTGTTTATTGAAGTAGAACCCAATTACTAAAATGGTAAGAAGTGTACTAATCCGTCTTATAATGAAACCTATGATGGGTTACGTTCGAGCTTTTTGGTACTTCCCCCTCAGCAGTTTCAGTAAAGTTTTTACAGTGTTCAAGAAAGAGACTTACAGTGAATTTTATTAAAGAAATGATATTTCGATTGACTTAATAAAGTATACCTACACAAAGAAACATTTTGGGTAGATTACTAGATTATACCTGAATTAGTCAAATTTAGTGGCAAGATTTTGTGTAATACCTATAACACCTTAAGTCAGGCATAAGAAAATTGGATTCGATTCTACCGTCTCACCTTTCATTCAACTATTCAGGAAAGATTTTTGAACGTCCCAATATCCAGTATCATCAATGTTTACAGTAGTAGGACTATTTATTACCGAATCTTTAATTGGTTATTGAAAGGGCCCACCCAAATTTGTTTCCATGAAAACTGGAAAGAAGACTCGTATCTTCAGCAAAGATGTTGGATGTTGTGTTCTCTGGAGATCAACTCTTGACTTTGATTTACGATAAATGGAGAACCTTGTCGTTTTGGAGATAATCCAGTTTGGGGTTTTCAATATAATCGACAGGGTTCGGCCAAAGCTCATTTTACATTTACTTTTTTTTATTTATTTTTTTTTAGTGGACACCGACTTTAGGTTGTCACTCATGCCTGAGACCTTTTTACACAGATCGATCCATTGTGACAAAGAAGAATAAAGACTAATAATTTAAAAGTTTCCATTTCACAGAGATACGTAAAAGTTACATCTACATCAAGTAGGTATTGTGAACTGGAAATGGGTGCACCACATTTGTAGAAATCAAAAAAAACATCGGAAGCTCCCATTCATTTGAAATTATCTGGTTATAGCTATGTTTGTACATTGTACCTATAAATCCACCAGTCTATTACCAACTCAATGATCTTTCTTATAGGGAAGAGTTATTTTTGTGGGATATTTAGATATACCTACAATAAATGGCTTTGAAAACCGTAAGTTGTATTACCTAAATAAATAAATAGACAGACAATCATGAACTTTACAAAACGATTCAACGAAGGATTTCAAATCAGAAAATTAATCGATCCATAGAGGCGTGCAAAGTGTAGTTTCAGATAAGCTTTTTTTTAACCAACTTATCTTTTGAACAAAAATTTATACAGTAGCCCATGGAAACCGTCACATAATCTGGTTGGATAGTTGGTTGGTAAAGTTGTAGATCTACAAAATATAGAGATTCGAGTTAAAGACATCATTTTGGGATGAATATTATTGAACTTTTCGCTCTCTATCTTAAGCTGAAATGATGGATGTTGCATTTTAAGTTTATAAGTGTATGTCTTGATAATGCAGTAATGCTAGTTAAAATTAGAATGTGGTAGGCAAATTTCTAGCGGTGGATAAGGAAAAGTTATACCTAGACCTGACAGACAGAACAACTCAATTTCAAGATGTGAGTTTATAGAAATGGTGAGTTTAAAAGACCCTAGCATAGAGGCGTGCAAAGTGTAGTTTCAGATAAGCTTTTTTTTAACCAACTTATCTTTTGAACAAAAATTTATACAGTAGCCCATGGAATCATGGAAACCGTCACATAATCTGATTGGTTAGTTAGTTGGTAAAGTTGTAGATCTACAAAATAAATGGAGATTCGAGTTAAAGACATCATTTTGGGATAAATATTATACGTCTGATTGGTCTTGAAACTATTTTTTTTATATATATATTCTTATATGATAAATTAATACTACTTATAATTTGAAGACACCAAATTTTATTTAGGTTCATCTTCGAGTACAGGAAAACATGAAGTCCACCTGTTTATACATAAGAGTTGCCTACCTGCCTAATACCTATAACGCTATAACATTGGTAAATCTGTATAAATTTCTTGGGAAGTTTTGTTACTTATTTTCATATACGAAAACTGGATTTCAAAGAAATCTCTCATCAGACCAGAGAGCGCCAGTGAGTAGTAATGGAAAATATTTTTGGTCTTTGGAGACCGGATTTTTTCCTACCCCGTCTTGGTGATACTCAAAGCCACGACCAGGCAGTAGAACACTATTCGAGTTCCATCTTGATACCAAATAGCACTATTTGGGTCGTGTAACTAACTTGTCCTGTTTCGGTCATGTTCACAGAAATGCTCCACTCAGGGGATCTCTCCTCCTCTATGGAGTCTCTCTCCTACGAGAGCGGAGCTGGTAATTCCTCCCCCGGAAGTGGTGTCCACAGCCATCAGCGAACCAAACGAATGAGGACGTCGTTCAAACACCATCAGCTGAGGACGATGAAGAGCTACTTCAACATCAACCAGAATCCGGATGCCAAAGATCTCAAACAGTTGGCGCAGAAAACCGGGCTGTCCAAACGCGTGTTACAGGTAAGAAGGGGAGACGGTCACGGAGTCCCGGACCGAGCTTGAGGCTCAACAACAACAACAACAACAACCACCAACAACAACAACAACAACAACAACAACAACAACAACAACAACAACAACAACAACAACAAAAAGTTTCCTCGAGGAGGTGTTGGTCTTTCGATTCCCGCCTGGCTCGAATTTTGTCCTAAACAGATAAGGTTAGTTCTCAACACGGTTTTCCTTCTCTCTTCGCTTTTGGGACGATACGACCTCAGCAGAGTTACAGTTTTTCCCCTATCAAACCTCTCTAAAAAAGTATTGGTTTCGGTTCTTGAAACCTTCTCAAAAGATATTTCGAAACGAAGAATTAGTGGATGTGCCAAAATAACCTTTCTAATATACATTACCTAGTTGACATTTTTGACAAGGACAGACTTATCTATGTCCCTGGTACCAACTTGTTTTGAAGAAACTATTTCTACTGGTGACAATTTGTGTAGAATCTTGTACCTTTGTATTATAAGTAGATAGATATAGGTAGGTTTGATTGATCTATAATGTTACCCAGTTGTATCTTTATTAAAAGTTGTCCTTTTCCTTAGTCCTTACTTGAATCTAAAACAGATAAAAATACATAGATCTCACCAAGTAACTTGAGCTTCTTTTATGACCGATCTGACCACTAAAGAGTGTTAACACAGTGTCAAGAGTTTTCTTTGACGTCAGCCATTTGACTCTCTGTGGATTGATCTATAATGTTACCCAGTTGTATCTTTATTAAAAGTTGTCCTTTTCCTTAGTCCTTACTTGAATCTAAAACAGATAAAAATACGTAGATCTCACCAAGTAACTTGAGCTTCTTTTATGACCGATCTAACCACTAAGATTGTTAACACAGTGTCAAGGGTTTTCTTTTACGTCACCCATTTGACTCTCTGTGATAAGATCAGCCAATGATATTGATTTGAGGTGTGCATTTCAAACATACCAAAAAACTGTTCAGCCAGTACTCAAAATATGTTTCGCATCATCAGGTATGCTGTTTTTTATGGCCCTTATTTAATCCGCTACAGCGCTACTTGCCTATACCCACGCCGAGTCTTAAGCTTTAGAGATTTCGATACTCGTGTGAAATGCTTAGAAAAAAGTAATTTTTTAATGTGTTGAAATATTACAAGTTCTACGAACCACGAACTTATCGAAATCTGGACAAGAAAAATCAATACGTGACTAAAACGAAAGAGGAATTTCAAATATTGAGATTAATAATCCGGGCTATTTTAATTAATTGCAGAAGGATATGAAATGTGGATCTCTTCGGTATACAGTGACATTTCGGCAGAACAATATATTCTGTATTGTCCATTTTTCTGAAATAATCGGTCCCTAATAGCATTGTTTTCTTTATATTTTTATGGCCCTTATTTAATCCGCTACAGCGCTACTTGCCTATACCCACGCCGAGTCTTAAGCTTTAGAGATTTCGATACTCGTGTGGAATGCTTAGAAAAAAAGTCATTTTTTAATGTGTTGAAATATTACAAGTTAAATAAAACGACACTAAACTTTATTCGTATGGATGTGGATATATTCTTAATTTCTAAAGATTTAAAGCTATTTTTTAGTGAAATTATTGGCTTTTAACTTTGAAAGATACTGATTGAGAGTTAGTAGAGGCCGAAGAGGACAGGATTACAATAGCATAATAGAATTACAATAGCGTAATAGAATTACAATAGCGTAATAGAAGATAAGGTACCTACAAAAGGAATGTTCAGATGGTCACCCATCCGTATACCAACCACACGCAATGTTGCTTAAATTCTGTGGTGTATGGGGACTTGAGTTCATTCTCACCAAAGTTGTGACATAGGGCACTTTACTTTCCCCCACACGCAATGTTGCTTAAATTCTGTGGTGTATGGGGACTTGAGTTCATTCTCACCAAAGTTGTGACATAGGGCACTTTACTTTCCCATAACACAAATGTCTCGCCCTTGTGATTTCAGACAATGTTGAAGGACCGGGACGATTCCTCGAGTCCTTGTCCGGAGGAAAAGTCTTCCTGTGGTGGCTGTGGACAACCTATCATAGACCGGTTCTATTTATTGGCTGTAGACCGCCAATGGCACTTGGGCTGCCTCCAATGTGCCCACTGTCACGTTCCTCTTCACTCTGAGCTCAGTTGTTTTAGTAGACACGGAAATATTTACTGTAAACAAGACTATTTTAGGTAAGTCCTTTGATTTGATTTTTTTTCTTAAAAAAAAAAAAAAAAACTCAAGTCCTTTGACTGTATAGGTATAGTCAAGCAAGATATCCCGATTTGCCGATTCCAAAGACGTTGGTTTCATTTCTCTATGACAAACAGGGGGCAGCCTCTGAGCCTTTACGTAGATATTATTATCAACATATTATTGACATTTTGCGCGCGAGTGTGGGTTGATTTTTATTTGTTCTAAGTTTTTACAGTAAAGTTGTAAATATTTATATTTTCAAAATAAACATAGCCTCAACAGGAAGGTATATGACCATGTTGATTGGTTCTTATGTTGAATATTTACGAGGAGAGCTGGAAATATTATGAACATAGAAAAACTATAGATATACAGACTTACAAGATAATATTATAAGCGATTATTTATTTAGGTATGTGTGTCTATTCTGAACTTATTTCCATCTACATAATTATTATATAGGTATGATAAGTTATGGAATAAAAAGATGGTGAAAGTAATTAATTTACCTCATTTTTACGGAATAAAAGGTTTTGAAAGTTGTCCTATTTCTACTTAGGAAGGAAATATAGGTAGTGAAAGGAAGGGGCAGGATTTAAAGTCGGGTCCAGTGTATTATTATCAATGATCCCGTGAATGTGAATAGTGTAAGAGCTAACTATTTTGGGGATGAGTGAGGGATGTTGAAAGTTTTCGTAGGTATTTATCTGTGGGTAATTTTTTAAATAAACAAAACACATAAGCATAGCGCCTAATAGAGACTCTGATAAAGGCTTCAAGTAGTAATTGAACAAATATTCAAGGTATTTATGTACTTACAGTTTACTGATGTCTATCTTTAGGTAAAGGGTAACTAGTCTTTACATTTGATCTGTTTACTTTTGATTTTTGATATTAGATAATAGGCCAATGAAATTTTATCGTTTACCTATCATATTTGACTATTAAAGAGACTAACTTTCTTAATTGAAAGGGCCTCAAGACTTTAGGAGCGTTTTGTGCTTTTGTAACCATAGGAAGGTTCTAAGGGTGCGCCTTTTGAAAGCAGTGTGATGTACGCCTAGAGAGCTGGATGTAGGGAGGGAGGGAGAGAGAGAGAGAGAGAGAGAGAGAGAGAGAGAATCCAAAACTCAAAAATGAAGATTTTTTTTGTAAAAAAAGTCATACAACTTTTTCTCCTCCTAAAAACGAAAAGCAAAACAAAGTTTAGTAGAAAATTCACGAAAAGCAAAGAAAATTCACTTTTTAATGAGGGGGAGAGGGAAAAATACTGGATGAGAATGAAGAGAGGGGGGGGCACTTGAACATTTAATAGAGAGTGGAGGGGAAGAGGAACGGGTGTGGAGGGGAAAACAAGCTTCCGAGGAGGAAACCCTTCGAGAGAAAGACATGGTGGAAAATTGGGATTTCCTTACGGATGTGGAGGTGGGAGTGAGGACAAGGTAGGTTGTACCTTTATGCTACCTATAATCTAAGACCCAGTATACAAATTTAAGGCTACTTATTTTTGAGGTAAAATAATAGTAGAAGCTTAAGTTTGTGTCGCCTCAAGCGACTTTGGCGTTCAGGCTTGTGTGGCCACGGACTCGAAACACAAAGTGGTCCTGTGGTCAGAGGCTCAAAAAGATACCTATTCAGTATCAGAAAGTCTCCTCTAGTAGGTACCTATTGGTCACGATTGGTTCTTGAAACGTCAAGTTACCAAAAGCGGAAATTTTGAAACGAAGAATTATTAGTGGATGTGCCAAAATCACCTTTCTAACAAACATAACCTAGTTGACATTTTTGACAAGGACAGGCTTACCTATGTCCTTGGTACCAACTTGTTTTGAAGAAACTATTTGACCGGTACAAACAGAAAGATTTACAGAAATTTCAAGTCCTACAATACAATCGTAAGACAAATCGTAGCGTTTGTACCATTCTAGTGGGGTGAGGGGTGAAAATATTAGGTAGAAGATCAAAAATACTAAGACAAAAATGGGTTCCTCCATTATCTTTATATTGCTAACTGCATCTTGAAACACCTAGCATGGCACCAACAGCACATACTGTGCCCACAGGTCCTCCCCAGCTATACGAAGATAAGGTAGCACTCACGAAAAGTGTTACTTTGTTTATTGAAGTAGAACCCAATTACTAGTTACCTTTTTGGCATGTAAATGAACCTATTCGTATCTATTAGTACCTCATAGATAAATGGTAAACAAATATCTTTAGCGCTTCCCTAGCCATGGGTTAACTCTGGTACGAGGACTTTTCTAACAGGTGTCTTGGTGTCGACAATTTCAGTGTCAACTCAGTTTAACATGTACAAAAATAAATATTATTATTATAATAATTATTAATAATGTAATAATAATTATAATAATAAATACACAACTCACACAACTTTGAACTTTTCGCTCTCTATCTTAAGCTGAAATGATGGATGTTGCATTTTAAGTTTATAAGTGTATGTCTTGATAATGCAGTAATGCTAAGTTAAAATTAGAATGTGGTAGGCAAATTTCTAGCGGTGGATATTAAGGAAAAGTTATACCTAGACCTGACAGACAGAACAACTCAATTTCAAGATGTGAGTTTACAGAAATGGTGAGTTTAAAAGACCCTACCTACAACTTTTAAACTATTATGTGGACATTTCAGTAGTTTACAGAAATGCATATTAGGTAGGTATACATTTTAGCAGTCAGGTGAACATTTTAGTACTTGCGGTGCTCTATTAAACTGATGTTAGCACAATTTGAAATCTTGTTTTGAGTTGACAGTCCAAAAGCATTACTGAGGTCAGATACTAATTTACCTGACCAAAAATATTAAATGCATGCAGCATGTGCGAATATCGGATATCTAATATCTAATCGAATTCAAGATTATTAAAAGCATCATACAGTCATAAATAAAATGTTTATCTTGAAGTGTCCCACTAATGAGTATGCATACCAGACTGATATAAATGAAAGAAAAAAATCTATAGGTAGTTATCACAAAACGGTTTGATTCCTGACAATACTGACAGCACTCGAGCGTGCTCTATTAAACTGATGTTAGCACAATTTGAAATCTTGTTTTGAGTTGACAGTCCAAAAGCATTACTGAGGTCAGATACTAATTTATCTGACCAAAAATATTAAATGCATGCAGCATGCGCGAATATCGGATATCTAATATCTAATCGAATTCAAGGTTATTAAAAGCATCATTCAGTCATAAATAAAATGTTTATCTTGAAGTGTCCACTAATGAGAATGCATACCAGACTGACATAAATGAAAGAAAAAAATCTATAAGTAGTTATCACAAAACGGTTTGATTCCTGACAATACTGACAGTACTCGAGTGATCCAATTGGTAGTTAGGTACCTATATTCACGAATATTCATAAATAAATTCTCATTTATCTTTTCAAATACCTACCTATCAGCAAAAAAGAGCACCAAATAAGTCCCTACAAAAGTTCCCATCCAACAAAATTTCATGGTTCAGCTCTTTTTTTATTAGGTATTTGCACTTAGGACAAAATTTATGACACATATATTCACGAATATTCATAAATAAATTCTCATTTATCTTTTCAAATACCTACCTATCAGCAAAAAAGAGCACCAAATAAGTCCCTACACAAGTTCCCATCCAACAAAATTTCATGGTTCAGCTCTTTTTTTATTATTTGCACTTAGGACAAAATTTATGACACATTCTACCGAATTTATATCAGTACGGAAATTCGACTGGAAACCACTAAAACAGATTAGACGCTATATTTTGGCAAGTGTTATCAGAAGTTATTTGCATTCCAGCACCAAACGTGTCACACATAGACAGGTTGAGAAAACAGTAGTAGCGACCACTTTAGAGGAGTCTGATAATGTTGTGAATGAAAGAAACCAAGTAGAAATATAAATAATTTCAATCCAGTTTCATGCAAAGTACATATGGAGGGCCCAGGGAATGCTACGTTATCACGTTAGGCCGGAACAACCACTAGGCCAGAAGGCTAGAATCTTGAATACATAAATATGTGTTTGTATAATATGTAATATGCAAATGTAGCTTCGGAATAGGCAAGAAAAACTGTGCGTTTGTTTCAATAGCACTATTGTCAATAATAATAAAATTGTAAGTAGGTAGGTACTAGGTAGAAGGTACAATATATACCTACTATTATGAATTTATTAGTACATACTATTTTATACCTTCTGCTCGATTAGGATTCAAAGAGCCATTAATAAAATTAATCTATTGTTGTTATTGTGGCCAAAATTTTCAAATATTTTACTGAGGACAAACTTTTATGCCTTGACTGGTGTTTGAACCCAAAATAAGGTGAACTCTTGACCACAACGCTATCAGGGTAGCGATAGATTTTAAGACTTTCGAATCTCCACACCTATAACATTCTTATGGCCGATCTTACCAATGAAAGTTAATACAGTGTCAATGGTTTTCTTTGACGTCACCCATTTGATTTACACAGACATTTATTTCTTCAATTCTTTAACTCAGGAATTCAGGATTCACTGAAAAACACTCTGTGGTAAGATCGTGTTAGCTCTACAGCTACCTCGGTATTATCGAGCCTGAGATTGGTGAGTCTTAAGATTATAGCCGGCTAGAGGAAGTTGACTGATGGTCTCATACATTAATACAGGGTTCAGATTAGCTTTATCTTTCGACATACTAATTGCCAACCTGTGTTTTATTTCAAAAACAATTACTGCAACTTTCAACAGAAGGAATTGCAACTCAAGCCGAGGAAAATGTGCTTTCAATTGAGTTTTTTATCACTTTATCAGTTGGTAGAAGTTAAATTGTTTTTATTATTGTAATGTTCGTATAAACATTGTAACATACGTAATGTAAGAGCTCCTTCAATAAATTACACTTGTTTCATTGATCGGATGGGACATGTGAAATTAGATTTCATGGAATACCTAGGTAAATAAGTAGTTTTCTTTCATGTTTTTTCCCAATGCTACCTAGATCCTAGATTGGTACAGTATAGCCGGATGCTACCTAGTTTTGTATAGAATAGAATATATACCTTGTTTATCCTGCCCGAATAGGACTGAAAAGTCCCTTTACCCCAGCGGTCTAAATGAGGTCTCGTATATATATTTGATGGGTGCTTTTATCGCCCCTTCCGTCATTTGGTCAATTTAAAGTTGAGCAAAGGACATTTTATCTACCTAAACCCATGAAAGTATTTTGCACATTCCGATCGAAAAGTACCTACTAAACAAGATTGTAGATATAGGTATACCTAATACTTATATCTAAGACTTAGTTTGGTCCTTGGGATTTGGTTACCTCTCGGTACGAAACTACGAATTGTAAAAATATGGGATAATTGCCAGGAAAAACCACCCATGGCCAATTTGTCCCACGTGCTGAGCTAAGTTGAAATTAAAATAACTCTCACGGAAGGCTGAACAGAGGAAAGTTAATGAAAAATTGCTGATAGCTATTTACACTGCTTTTGTTATGAATTTTATTAATTAGTTGAGGCAATTCATACCTACTTACCTGTAGTGGCGGTTGGTGATCTTTTTAAAAGGGGAAGCTATGCACCCATATGACCCCTTGATGACCCATAGTATGCTGATCTGCTAGTGGTCTTGGAATCCAGATTGGATAATCACTGATCATTTTTGCAAGAAAGTCAGTATAGGAGAAAGCCAGCCGTTCCTAGACCGAACCTTATCTGCTTAGGATATAATCCGTCCCGGGCGGAAATCGAACCCACCACCCAGTGTTTACAAGGCAGACGCGCTACCTTCCAAGCTAACTAGGCTGTGTAAGTGGTGTCTAGAGGGGGTGAAACAAATCGTAGAGAGGAAGGAAAGCAGCGCTTCCTTCGCTTAAATTTATATAAATGGTAAAAAATGTAAACACTCCTCTGTTTACCTGTTTAGTCAGTAGATCAGTATAGGAGAAAGCCAGCCGTTCCTAGACCGAACCTTATCTGCTTAGGATATAATCCGTCCCGGGCGGAAATCGAACCCACCACCTAGTGTTTACAAGGCAGACGCGCTACCTTCCAAGCTAACTAGGCTGTGTAAGTGGTGTCTATAGAGGGGGTGAAACAAATCGTAGAGAGGAAGGAAAGCAGCGCTTCCTTCGCTTAAATTTATATAAATGGTAAACAATGTAAACACTCCTCTGTTTACCTGTTTAGTCAGTAGTTTTGTAATGGAAAAACTTTGCCTATCATTTTATGCTAATAGTCGTGTAAAAAGGGAATACCTAATTATGTTTTTGATCATTTCTTGTATCATCTCACGCAGTGTACAGCTCAGCCTAGGCTTGGATATGTTTCTCAGACTTGAACAAGTTATATCTATCTTGACAGGCGGATCTTGCAAGTCAGATTAACTGAAACACGATAGCCCAACCAATGTGCGAACTCGGTATACAGGGTGTTTACAATTACAATTCAGATTTGTTCTGTTGGCACATCCACTGAAACTAAAGAGACATGTACACAGACACACGGCTATTTTGTAGCTATTAAAGTTTTGTAATCGGTAAAAACATGTTTTTGATCATTTCTTGTATCATCTCACGCAGTGTACAGCTCAGCCTAGGCTTGGATATGTTTCTCAGACTTGAACAAGTTATATTATCTATCTTGACAGGCGGATCTTGCAAGTCAGATTAACTGAAACACGATAGCCCAACCAATGTGCAAACTCGGTATACAGGGTGTTTACAATTTCAATTCAGATTTGTTCTGTTGGCACATCCACTGAAACTAAAGAGACATGTACACAGACTCACGGCTATTTTGTAGCTACTAAAGTTTTGTAATTGGTAAAAATAAATGTGAAGAAAATAAAAATGTGTTAAGAGGATTTTTATTATTATTTTGAAAGGTTGTAGATCAAATTCTTCAAAAATTTCGCCTGCTGCGCTCTACTTTATTTTGCTCCTTTTAGCAGAGCTTTAATGTGGAGAAAAAATGAGTAGAAGAGGATCTATAAGAATAGACCTACCTACTTCCGAGGTCGATTTTGAAAGGTTGGTAAGTTAGTAGCTAAGTATGTGCATGCCTACAACTACACTATAAGATTTGGGTGCTCAATATTTTAAATGACCCACCCTGTAGATTATATTAATTTCATATTCATTCTCCGGAAGTTAAACATTTTCCTATATTGGTCGGGTTCTCCTATGATTTCTGTAAACACGAGAAAATATTTTCATGAAAATTCATATTAAATGGTATGCTAATTAAATGGAATTTAATTTAGTATCTAAACCTATCTACATTGATTAATAATATTAAACGTAACAAACCTACCTCAGCCTAATTAAATGAAGAAGAGCTTGGCATACTAATTTGCAATCAACTTTGCGTGTTAAATCAATTACTTAATCACAATAAAAATAAACAGTTCATATTCTAACAACCTGTATTTAATAAGTTAAATAGAGTCTAATAAGTATTGTCTGATCAGATAGACATTAAAAGAATAATAATATTATTATTATTGTTTTTATGGTGGTCATCTGTCGTCATTTTAAATTTAGATTGGTTCTCTTAGCAAGTCCAAAAAGATAAACCTATCATCTCTTATGCGAAAATGCCTATTCCCTAAAACCGCCTAAAATAACAACCGTCAGTCACTTATTGACGGGCGGTTTTACCCTCCATTTGATGTGACAAAGTACACTAGCAAACCGCGATTACCCAAATGGTCGCCCATTCGGATACCAACCAAGCACAACGTTTCTTACTCTGCTAGTTTCTTTCGTCTCAACAGATCTTTCTCCCTTCAGATTTGGATTTTTCACAACTTTTTACGTAGGAATCGACCTTTTATTCATAATTTTTACCCAACTGCAACTGCTCCATTAGGTAGGTACCTCAAAAATGAATTACCTATATTGACAACCTTCAGGTACATTGCCATAAAAAATTGCCTGCGGCATAATAGATTTTTAACTTTGATCAGGCTGCGTTTCTGAAAGTTTGAACAAAATTTTCAGTTAATCGATCTCCAATCTCGAACCCATAATGAAATTTGAAATTTTATTGTTTCAAACTTTTACCACTATAAGTAAGGCAGTGATGGTAGACTGAAAATTAAATCACTGATCCGGTTTTCAAGTCCAATGATAAACAAAAGAAATTTTGAAGTGCCTCCTCTTCAGTATTTGTGTCGGGTATTGGCGGATACAGACAGTATGATTATGATAGAAGTGCGAGTGGGACTTCGGGTCTGGAAGTTGGTGGTTCGAGTCCAAATCAAGTCGTATAATTTAGCGAAGCATATTAATTATAATTTAGCATATTAATTATAATATAGATATAATTTAGTGAAGCTTGTACTTGAAATCTTGTCGTATGCACATTATCTACCCCTAGTAGTCGTTACTTGAAATTCTTCCTCTATTGGGGTTGGACTCAGAGGTATCCAGGTATCTTAAATTCAAGTTTTACTAGACCTGAAGAAGTCACAAAATAAATAAAAGGAAAGAAATTTCAAATCGATTCTAATTTATCACCAAGTGATTTTTATCAGGACCTGATGAATTTCTACAGAAAAGAATTGAATTCGAAAAGAGAAGTTTCAAAAAATTGAATCGGTTGTAAATAAAAATGTTTCAGGGAGTCGGTGATTGTTTTTTTTTTTTTTTTTTTTTTGAATGGGTTGTAAAAAAAAATGTTTGAGGGGGGGGGTGTTTTTTTTTTTTTTTTTTTTTTTTTGGTAACCTACAAACTCTTTAACATCGATGAAATTTAAACAAAAAGGATTAATCTTTAGGATTTCTAATTTCTGGTGTACGTAAATAATTTTATCTTTTTATGAGTATTGCTACTATTGCTGATGGATTTTAGGTACCTCCGAAAAGAGAACGCCCACAACAAATTATTCACATTCGACTGCCCAAGCACTGTTCAAGTATAAAGCTCTTCCAATACAAAGTTCTGTTTTATTTAAAGTATTTAAATTAATATCAGAACAGTAGGTAACATTAAATTTAGAGTAAAGTAGGTAATCAATCGTATTGTTTCTCAATTAAACCTATAACCCACAAGGTGTTGTGGAGTTAATTGCTTATTTTGACTACCGTTAGAAAAGAGTTTTCGATGAGAAAGTTAGATTGGTACTTCTATAGTACTTTGGTAGAAGTATGAGTACTACGGTATGCCTGAATCCTGATTGTTACTGCGCTATCTGCTATCTTGTTTTTGCTCACTGTGAGTTATTGTTCAATACTTCTCAATATTTGACCAACCATCCAAAAGTTATCGAGTAACAAATTCATAGACAGGTTGAAGCCAGCCTATAAGTTAGCTTGGTTGGTAGCACGTCTGCCTTGTAAGCGCTAAGCCGCGGGTTCGATTCCTGCCCGGGGCGGATTTTTTTTTCAAGATAGTCTGAGTTTTAATTTCATCTCCGACTTTGACTGAGTACGCACTAACTAAATGAAAAATATTCGATCTAGGTGTTGTGGTTCTCGAGATAGAGCGATCAGTGTGTGAAATGTGAATGAGTGAATGGATCTTGTTCTTATAATATAAGATTTCAATCCAGTTTCATGCAAAGTACATGTGGAGGGCTCAGGGAATGCTACGTTATCACGTTAGGCCGGAACAACCACTAGGCCAGAAGGCTAGAATCTTGAATACATAAATGTGTGTTTGTATAATATGCAAATGTAGCTTCGGAATAGGCAAGAAAAACTGTGCGTTTGTTTCAATAGCACTATTGTCAATAATAATAAAATTGTAAGTAGGTAGGTACTAGGTAGAAGGTACAATATATACCTACTATTATGAATTTATTAGTACATACTATTTTATACCTTCTGCTCGATTAGGATTCAAAGAGCCATTAATAAAATTAATCTATTGTTGTTATTGTGGCCAAAATTTTCAAATATTTTACTGAGGACAAACTTTTATGCCTTGACTGGTGTTTGAACCCAAAATAAGGTGAACTCTTGACCACAACGCTATCAGGGTAGCGATAGATTTTAAGACTTTCGAATCTCCACACCTATAGACAGGTTGAGAAAACAGTAGTAGCGACCACTTTAGAGGAGTCTGATAATGTTGTGAATGAAAGAAACCAAGTAGAAATATAAATAATTTCAATCCAGTTTCATGCAAAGTACATATGGAGGGCCCAGGGAATGCTACGTTATCACGTTAGGCCGGAACAACCACTAGGCCAGAAGGCTAGAATCTTGAATACATAAATATGTGTTTGTATAATATGTAATATGCAAATGTAGCTTCGGAATAGGCAAGAAAGACTGTGCGTTTGTTTCAATAGCAGTATTGTCAATAATAATAAAATTTATTGTAAGTAGGTAGGTACTAGGTAGAATGTACAATATACCTACTATTATGAATTTATTAGTACATACTATTTTATACCTTCTGCTCGATTAGGATTCAAAGAGCCATTAATAAAATTAATCTATATTGTTGTTATTGTGTCCAAAATTTTCAAATATTTTACTGAGGACAAACTTTTATGCCTTGACTGGTATTTGAACCCGAAATAAGGTGAACTCTTGACCACAACGCTATCAGGGTATAGGTTTTAAGACTTTCGAATCTCCACACCTACAACATTCTTATGGCCGATCTTACCAATGAAAGTTAATACAGTGTCAATGGTTTTCTTTGACGTCACCCATTTGATTTACACAGGCATTTGTTTCTTCAATTCTTTAACTCAGGATTCACTGAAAACACTCTGTGGTAAGATCTTGTCAGCTCTACAGCTACCTCGGTATTATCGCGCCTGAGCTTCACCAGTCTTAAGATTATAGCCGGCTAGAGGAAGTTGACTGATGGTCTCATACATTAATACAGGGTTCAGATTAGGTTTATCTTTCGGCATACTAATTGCCAACCCGTGTTTTATTTCAAAAACAATTACTGCAACTTTCAACAGAAGGAATTGCAACTCAAGCCGAGGAAAATGTGCTTTCAATTGAGTTTTTATCATTTTATCAGTTGGTAGAAGTTAAATTGTTTTATTATTGTAATGTTCGTATAAAACATTGTAACATACGTAATGTGAGAGCTCCTTCAATAAATTACACTTGTTTTATTGATCGAATGGGACATGCGAGATTAGATTTCATGGAATACCTAGGTAAATAAGTAGTTTTCTTTCATGTTTTGGCCCAATGCTACCTAGATCTTAGATTGGCAGAGTAGCCGGATGCTACCTAGTTTTAGGTTTTGTATAGAATAGAATATACCTTGTTTATCCTGCCCGAATAGGACTGAAAAGTCCCTTTACCCCAGCGGTCTAAATGAGGTCTCGTATAGGTAGGTACATATTTAATGGGTGCTTTTATGGCCCCTTCCGTCATTTGGTCAATTTAAAGTTGACCAGAGGACATTTTATCTACCTAAACCCATGAAAGTATTTTGCACATTCCAATCGAAGAGTACTAAACAAAAATTGTAGACAGGTACCTAATACTTATATCTAAGACTTAGTTTGGTCCTTGAGATTTGGTTACCTCTCGGTACGAAACTACGAACTGTAAAAATATGGGATAATTGCCAGGAAAAGCCACAACAACTTGATACAAATACGGCCTCACAATGTAACAATTGTAACACGCATGAGCAATATTATCACAAATATTCAATACCTCAATTGATAATGGACTCATAAATCACAACTGAACAAAAAGTGCAAGGCGATGTAAGACAGTATTTGTATTTACTACAATAAGAAATCAGTAGATAATATTTGTATTTACTAGAAACTAGAAGATAGGTGGATATTTACTTAGGTACTTAAGTTCAAGTACATACTCATATGTAGCTATGTAAAAAGTTCAAGTGGCTGTGTGAAAAGTATCTGCATTAAATATCTACGAAGGAGATGATTTTCATTTCGCAAGCTGGCTTTCATCCGCCAAACAGACAAATGTCCGTCCTACCTTCAAGTCATGACCTTAATTACCTATTGGCCGTCCAAGGCCAAAATTAATTTGGATTCATAAAATTGACTCAAATCTCTCTCAGATCAATATCAATTTTGGTGGATGTGACTGATTCACCGCTCTTGATTTATTCTCTCTCTCTCTCTCTCTCTCTCTCTCTCCTTCCCTCTATAAAGTTAGTTCACTTAAAACGATTTTCATATTGAGAATTTCTACTCATTCAGTCTAAAAAACATGATCTTTGTGACATTGATCAGGTTTTAAGCTTTAGGAGTGAGTGTACCTGTTTTAATTAAGGAATTAACTATAAGGATAGTTAAAACTCATGTGAGTATAACACTCGTGTGATGAAAGCATAATACGGATTACAACGCTCCATCACGTTAACTAATCTTGAAAATGTATCACTGGATCCAATATGGAAGGATTTCACTGTGACATCTTGAATACCATCGAAGGCTCCGAGGGCCGTTTATAGTCTGAGGGCACTGAGAGGGCCCCACGGTGCCGACTCCAAAAATGGGCCCTTCTACGCAACAATAGGTATGTATTTTCCTTGAGGGAAACTGACCACTGGAAAATTGACCACTGAACTGGTTCATAATGCTCCAATGCAAACGCAAACTAAATGAAGCAATGGCCAGTTTCCTCAAAGAAAAAAACACCTATTTTTTTACAAAGAATAATTTGCATTATGTACCTACCTACCTACCCGTATTTTATTTTCCTTTTTTGGGGGTGGGGGAGGAAGGAAACTGCTGACTCTGGGCCCCCCTAGAGCAGGTGTGCACAAACTGCGGGCCGCGGCCCGCATGTGGCCCGCCAGCTCCTTTCATGCGGCCCGCGAGCTCATTTCGATTTTTAAGAAAAAAAAAAAAAATCAAAACCAAAAGACATTTAGGTTCTCCTATGATTTCTGTAAACACGAAAAAATATTTTCATGAAAATTCATATTAAATGGTATGCTAATTAAATGGAATTTAATTTATTATCTAAACCTATCTACATTGATTAATAATATTAAACGTAAGAAACCTACCTCAGCCTAATTAAATGAAGAAGAGCTTGGCATGCTAATTTGTAATCAACTTTGCGTGTTAAATCAATTACTGAATCACAATAAAAATAAACAGTTCATATTCTAACAACCTGTATTTAATAAATTAAATAGAGTCTAATAAGTATTGTCTGATCAGATAGATATTAAAAGAATAATATTATTATTATTGTTTTTATGGTCGTCATCTGTCGTCATTTTAAATTTAGATTGGTTCTCTTAGCACGTCCAAAAAGATAAACCTATCATCTCTTATGCGAAAATGTCTATTCCCTAAAACCGCCTACATCCTAAAATAACAACCGTCAGTCACTTATTGACGGGCGGTTTTACCCTCTATTTAATGTGACAAAGTAGGTACACTAGCAAACCGCGATTATCCAAATGGTCGCCCATTCGGATAGATACCAACCAAGAACAATGTTTCTTACTCTGCTAGTTTCTTTCGTCTCAACAGATCTTTCTATCTTTGTCTTCTTTTGTTCCAGGTTTGGTTTCAAAATGCTCGCGCCAAATGGAGGCGGAACGTGATGCGATCCGACAGCGGTGCCCAAATGTCCGTCCAAAGTGTCATCGGTGGTCCGCCATCCGTGGGGCCCAACTCCATCCTGATAGGAAGCGAAGACGAACACTCCTTGCATCATCCTCAGCAGACGCCACCTCACAGTCAACTGGGGGGATATGGGGACATGTACAATTGATGAACCTCTGACCATGTGCCATCAGACATCCCCTAAATTAGGCCCCGTTATTTGGTCTCCCTGCTGTAGCAAAATAAATTTTGCGAGCGAAGACGAACATTCCTTGCATCATCCTCAGCAGACGCCACCTCACAGTCAACTGGGGGGATATGGGGACATGTACAATTGATGAAACTCTGACCATGTGCCATCAGACATCCCCTGTATTAGGGACGTTATTTGGTCTCCCTGCTGTAGCAAAATAAATTCAGCACTTTACTGTTGCTAGATTTTTTGGTCTTAGCGTTCCTTGGGTTGCGGCACCTGTCCGCATTTATCCGCACCCCTTGATGAACCCCTGACCATGAGCCATCAGACATCCCCTAAATAGAGATAAGAAGGAGACATCGGCTGTCCCACCTATTTCTCCTATTATAGAGCTGCCATAGAAAATACCAATAAGAAGTTGCCTTCTACATTCGGTAACGGATGAAGAAGAAGGAGGATGCTGTAAAAGACAAGTTGACTTTAGGTCATGTTTTAGTACAAATTTTTGTTTATATTATTTTAGGAAAAATTACTCAAAAGTAGGTAATTATAGGTACCTACATACTTACAGATAGGTAGAGATACCTATTTGATTTTGATGTTTACTCTTATGTTCTTTTCCTTTGCTGTCCTTGTTATTTGGTCTCCTATTTTTAAATTGCATCGAAATAAAGTCTTTCTAAACTTTCAACAGGAAATGATATGATTTGTTGTTGCGATTACTTTTCACACGTCTTATTTGTCTTTAAAGCCAAGTCAAAACAGGAACTCAAGAACCAAAAGTTGTCGTTACTTAACCATGTAGGTACGTATGTAGGCTATGTATATTCATTTACGAACAGGTTAGGATAGTTAAGTATTAATAAATTTAGTTACACCTACCTTACGGTCGTTTGTGTGGACCACCTTTAAAAAGTTCCTGAAGAAATTGATTTTTCCTTGATTTTCACCAAAAGACCCTTCTATTATATAGCTAGCTAGGTACATAATTACATATTAGGTACGTGGTATAAATACTGTTAGATTTCTAAACTAGGTATACCTAGACATATCGGATAAACGTAAGTCTACGCCTCTTAAAGACCCTTCTATTATATAGCTAGCTAGGTACATAATTACATATTAGGTACGTGGTATAAATACTGTTAGATTTCTAAACTAGGTATAGACATATCGGATAAACGTAAGTCTACGCCTCTTGTATTGGAATGTTACGGATACAGGATCACAACATTGAATGGTATCTATTCAAATCCAACATTATTCTCTGTACAAATGCCACTGTGGATGTACATACATAGGCATTATGTTATGTGGTACTCTTTCTCTTAGTCAACAATGTATTCAATAGATTCCATATCTCTACAACTTGATACAAATACGGCCTCACAATGTAACAATTGTAACACGCATGAGCAATATTATCACAAATATTCAATACCTCAATTGATATAATGGACTCATAAATCACAACTGGACAAAAAGTGCAAGGCGATGTAAGACAGTATTTGTATTTACTGCAAGAAGAAGTCAGTAGATATTATTTGTATTTGTATTTACTAGAAACTAGAAGATAGGTGGATATTTACATAGGTACTTAAGTTCAAGTACATACTCATATGTATTAGCTATGTAAAAAGTTCAAGTAGCTGTGTGAAAAGCATCTGCATTAAATATCTACGAAGGAGATGATTTTCATTTCGCAAGCTGGCTTTCATCCGCCAAACGGACAAATGCCCGTCCTACCTTTAAGTCATGACCTTAATTACCTATTGGCCGTCCAAGGCCAAAAGATCAATATCAATTTTGGTGGATGTGACTGATTCACCGCTCTTGATTTATTTTTTTTTTTTTTTTTTCAGAATAGCTATACTGGATGATTTGGACTTTCAGAAATAGGTTACCTTGAAAAAAAAAAAAAACAGGGGTATTTAGATTATTGAAGACTCGGTAACTTTGTGAAGCTCCATACCTCCATATCAACACTAATCAACAGTGTAGGGATGGGATGGTAACTTTATTAAGGCAGTAATTTAAGTAGATAAAGTTACCATCCATATTATACTGTTTAGATAATATACCGAATATCCGGAATATCATATTATCCACCTGGCAAACTATTTGTAACTTTACCTCAGAATTTGCTAATTTCTCTCTCTACTCTTATGTATGGCGCCCTGTATTGGTAAAAGTATTTCACTTATGGACAAGACCTTATGAACACGCTTATAGGATGAAGCCTCATTTACACTCTTATTGTTTGGACACCCTGTATAAATTAATAAAAATATATCTCTCTCTCTCTCTCCTTCCCTCTATAAAGTTAGTTCACTTAAAACGATTTTCATATTGAGAATTTCTACTCATTCAGTCTAAAAAAACATGATCTTTGTGACATTGATCAGGTTTTAAGCTTCAGGAGTGAGTGTACCTGTTTTAATTAAGGAATTAACTATAAGGATAGTTAAAACTCATGTGAGTACAACACTCGTGTGATGAAAGCATAGTACGGATTACAACGCTCCATCAAGTTAACTAATCTTGAAAATGTATCACTGGATCCAATATGGAAGGATTTCACTGTGACATCTTGAATACCATCACAGGCTCCGAGGGCCGTTCACAACTTGAAGGTACTGAGGGGGCCGCACGGCGCTGACTTTAACAAGCTGGGCCCGTATCTCCGGGAATTTTTTAGCCCGTATTTTATTCGATCGTAGTTAAAGAAAATCAGTACTTATGTGCCTACCTAATTTGTGTAATATTCACTTTATTATTATTATGGATTTGTTTTTTGATTTTACTTACATGTAGGTAATGATTTAAAATCAAGACTAGAGCCCGTTCTCCCTTTATTCCTTTAAGTCACCCATCCATTTATTAGCCTTGCTCGGCGTAACTTAACATAGGTGACGCTAAAACCGGTCTTAAATTATTTTCCCTTTTTGGGGGGAGGGAAACTGCTTATTCTGGACCCCCATGAGAAGCCCGGGCCCGGGGCACACATTTACCCCCCTTTGTATGGCCCTGTAGGTCCCCGAGTAGCAAGTACCTTAATCCGTTGATCCAGTGACAAAATTAAATGCTCGCTTAATCCCTTTTGATAAGAGACTCCATTAAGTGGTTGAGGATCTTTGATAAAGAGCATTAAGCTACTTTGATGCTATCAATTTGGTTTCAGAGAGAAGTGTTGAAGAGATTCGAATTTTGAAGCTGCTTCTGCTTCATTTTTTTACAAGCAAGCTTTAAGAAATTATTGTAATTGTTCTTAATTGTTGATGTTATTTTTATGTAACTTTTTATAATTCCTTTATGGGTACTAGATTTTCTTTGGTACCTATTTTGGGCTCAAGATAATAATTAGGTATCTCGATTAACTCGGAAAATCCGCATTAGAGGAAAAGTCTGCATTAAAACCAACAGGTCACCAAAGGGTGTGAAGATAGTAAATCTTGAAACCTCAGAGTAAAACCCACCACTGAAATACCTACATTACATACCTACATACATAGCTGTAAAAAATTCATGAATAAATAACTAAATTACATAAAATTTCGAAAAAACAACAACGTTAAGCAGAGACAGGGTACAAGTCAATAAAATGGCTATAAAAACACTATGAATAAAAATGTTCAGATATTTATTAGAAAATTCGATCCAACATACAGGGTTACTCAAATAGTTGTTGGAGGAATAGGTAGAGTTTTGATCCCTCCAGATTGAATTCCAGTTGACCTTAAGCTCAACAAGATGAATGGCTCATCCTTAAAGAGACTTTAGCTTAAAAAAAAAATAATAATAATAATAATAATGATTTCTAAACTTATGATATTTGAGGTCTCCCATGAGTCCATGACAAATTTCAAAGGCTTCGGTTGGGTGGAAAAGCCCTCTGAGTAAAAATCCTGTATTAAATGCTTTAAAAAATCCTACTAAAATGACCTTTCAGTATCTAAATTTTACTTGCATAATTTATTTACAACTGACATTATGACACACTCTGTATAATGTTATCGATATTCAAGTATCAATAAGATGTTGATATCTTTGTTTTCTTCTCATACTGAGATCGAATTTGGTTTGAATTTTATTTTCGGGCATCTTCTCTCTCAATCTGTGGGTACCTACTCTTAAAATATCTCTGTGACAAGTTACCCTTGCATGTTACCAATGTTAGTAGATATTGAGATAGGTAATTCAATTTTTTTTTTTTTTTTTTTTAGTAATTTACGGGATAACCCCATTCTATTGTTTTATTGGTAGTAAGATACAATAGGATAGATAAAATACAATAGTTGGATATGTAAAAATAAATGTTTTAACTACAAATAACTCCTTTAATTTGATTAATTTCGGCATTTAACCAAATTCGTTGAGTTTACTTGCCAAGGAATTTTCAAGGAAGTCTTTCAGATATGATATGTGATAGGTATACGTACAACCAAAAGATCAAATGGTTTACTGGTTTCTGAAACCATTCACTGAAAACTAAAACTATGTTCACTGAAACTATGTTCTTTACGCATACCTATTCATAGCACACAGAAACATTTGATAATTTCTGAATATTTGTCTAAAGCTGCCAATTTTTATTTGGAAGTGAAAAACAAGATAAAAAATTTTGATTAAAAAAAAAAAAAAAACACAAAGACAATCGAATGAAGATGTCAAATACAAATGGGAAATTGCTCCTAGCTGGTACCAGGATCTCAAAAGACTTCTGAAAGGTAAAAAGGACAAGGGTTTTGTTGTTTATATAGATCTCACTAAGAAATTATCGGTTTCCAATAGATGACTCTGACTCGATAGGTAAGCCAGACAAGGAGACAATACATAACAATAGTTTTACTGTCCCTAACATTTGGGAGCACTAAAACTTCTAAAAGAAGCCTTTGAAATCAAACTAATTGTAGAGGTACCCAACCACCCACAGGTTGGGAGGTTGGTAGCGCCTCTGCCTTGTAAACGCTAGGCCGCGGGTTCGATTCCCCCTCCCGGGGCGAATTTTATCCTGAAGGGATAAGGTTCGTTCTCGGAACGGCTGGCTTTCTCCTATCCTGTCTTCCTTGCCTCTTCAATTTCGGGACAATTAAACCCTATCAGTTACAGTTCCCCCTTTGAAACCTCTTTAAAAAAAGTTCCCATTTCGTAGATTCGTAATATAAGCTCAATCCATCCTTTAGGACTGTTTATCCCTCTACCCATTTACTTATTGAGGAGATTGGTATTCAATGTTGCTCACCAATGGAAAATTTTATCTACTGTAGTACTCAGAAAGACCCCAGCATCCTTTAATCTATGCACTGTATGGTTTGGACATAAAATTTATAGCATTTAAATATAGATCTTTCTCTTATCCGATGTCTCCTTCAATCCAATATATTTATTATTTTATTTTATGTATTTTTTTAACTTTTTGTTTTAATTTATTTATTGTTCTTTTTTTTAAGGAATAAAAGAAGACTGTCCTGATGTCAAGTATTGATATCTTTATTTAGATATTTAGGTTTTTTGTCTTCCTTATGCAGGTATCCCTGTATTTATCAATAAGGACTCTTCCTCTTACTTCTACGATATAGATGATGGTCAGTGGAGTGGTTTTAGAGTCATCCATTTATTCTTTGGTGCTGAGGCTTCCTATAAGGACGACATCCATTGGTTCCATTATTGGTAAATGTCTGCGAATTTCGAGAATTTTTTTCGAGTGTGAAATCAGGATTTCGTTTTTTCACTTATGCAATACCTCTGTCCCTATCGCAGATATCAAATCTAATGATACATAAGATTAAGTATTAAGATCCTTAGGTATATTACATACAGTATATACTTTTTGAATTCCTATCGAATTTCGAGAATTTTTTTCGAGTGTGAAATCAGGATTTCGTTTTTTCACTTATGCAATACCTCTGTCCCTATCGCAGATATCAAATGTAATGATACATACGATTAAGTATTAAGATCCTTAGGTATATTACATACAGTACTTTTTGAATTCCTATTTGGTTCCTAAAATAATCATGAAATGCTGAAATATTCCAGAATCTATTCTGTAGTAGGACGTCATGATCAGGCATGGACAAAATATCTCGAGTGTTTCATTGTGGCTAGATGCCAGCCATCGAGCCCACCTGACTGCCTTTCTGCAAATTTTCGTTGACCAACCTTGGCTGAGTCCATGCCTGTAGGGCAGATCGGGCATCACACAGTCCAAAGTATACAGAGTACAAATGTTTGATTTATGAGCTATTGGTTGATGAGTTTTTTTTTTTTTTTTTTTTTTTTTTTTTTTTTTTTTCAGAATAGCTATATTGGGTGTTTTTTTTTTTTTTTTTTTTTTTTTTTTTCTTCTTCTTCTTGTCAGAATAGCTATACTGGATGATTTGGACTTTCAGAAATAGGTTACCTTGAAAAAAACAGGGGTATTTAGATTATTGAAGACTCGGTAACTTTGTGAAGCTCCATACCTCCATATCAACAGTGTAGGGATGGGATGGTAACTTTATTAAGGCAGTAATTTAAGTAGATAAAGTTACCATCCATATACTGTTTGGATAATATACCTAATATTATATTATTCACCTGGCAAAAGATTTGAAACTTTACCTCAGAATTTGCTAATTTCTCTCTCTACTCTTATGTATGGCGCCCTGTATTGGTGAAAGTATTTCACTTATGGACAAGACCCTATGAACACGCTTATAGGATGAAGTCTGATTTACACTCTTATTGTTTGGACACCCTGTATAAATTAATAAAAATATATTTATTTGTAAGTTCCCACTTTGCTTCATTAGGACCCAAGTCTGTCGGGCCCTGTCAAGCTTCATATTCCATTTAGCGTTCCTGTTCTAATCTTGATGTTTTATTTGTCATTTTTTGGGTTTCATCGTTATCTGTGCTTTAACTGGTTGTTTTCACAGTTTCAAAAATAACTAGGTAAAATACGAGTAGGACCCCTATTTTCTTTACCTACTTTGTTGTTTGTTTGGTGATTCTTCTACTTCTCACTCATACCACGAATATACCTTGTATTTACTATCTACACATGTATGAATCTCCATTTTAAATACCCCCAGCCCCATATTCACTATCGGTTTCTTCATTAGGTTTCAAAAGATGCGGCATTGACAGGTGCAATCATCGAAGTTTTTTCATAACAATAGAAATAGCTTCCATGCCAAAATTTCAAGAAATACTTCACATATTTTCGGCAGGTTTATCGCGATCGTATTATCAACTCTATAAAAAGTCGTTAAAATTTACGGTCCTCTGCATTGTTTTTAATTAACCCTTAGCCACTCAACAAGTGTGAATATCTTCAGTAATAATCATAGCACAACAGGTGCAACCTTGCATATCATGTTGGTGATTTCATGTAGTTCTTTGGAGAATTGAGATTCCTATGGAGCGATACCTAAGTACCAGTAAGGGTTAAACTCCTGAAGTCATGTTATATTCAACCAATCGTAAAATTATTAGGTACCTTTTCATCGTTATCTGTGCTTTAACTGGTTGTTTTCACAGTTTCAAAAATAACTAGGTAAAATACGAGTAGGACCCCTATTTTCTTTACTTTGTTGTTTTGGTGATTCTTCTACATCTCACTCATACCACGAATATACCTTGTATTTACTATCTACACATGTATGAATATCATTTTAAATACCCCCAGCCCCACATTCACTATCGGTTTCTTCATTAGGTTTCAAAAGATGCGGCATTGACAGTTGCAATCATGGAAGTTCTTTCATAACAATAGAAATAGCTTCCATGCCAAAATTTCAAGAAATACTTCACATATTTTCGGCAGGTTTATCGCGATCGTATTATCAACTCTATAAAAAGTCGTTAAAATTTACGGTCCTCTGCATTGTTTTTAATTAACCCTTAGCCACTCAACAAGTGCGAATATCTTCAGTAATAGGTATTCATAGCACAACAGATGTAACCTTGCATATCATGTGGGTAATTTCATGTAGTTCTTTGGAGAATTGAGATTCCTTTCGAGTTTAGAGCGATACCTAAGTACCAATAAGGGTTAAACTCCTGAAGTCATGTTATATTCAACCAAACGTAAAATTATTACCTTTTTTCTACCAAAACAAATGGAAAATTAATTTTAATTTTCATCACGTCACGCTAAAAATTTTACGTCTAGAACGGCGAACCAACTTGAAATGCAAAATTGAAATTAGTTAGATGATAATAAATATTATAAAATAAAAAATAATTCATGCCTACCTCCTATGCGATACCTGATAAATACCTCAATATACCTACCTACCTATCTTAAAATATGTAAGTACCTATCATTGTTGTTTGATAGAATTTTAAAGCAATTAGGTAGAAATAAATAGCCCCCTTTGTAACTTATCTATCCAAATTTCATGAGGCCCCCACTGGTCACAAATCTCATGTGGAGACGAAATTTCATTCATAAAAAAAGTAGAATGAAAAAAAATCTGAGAAATATTATGTGTAAATGTACATTTAGAAACTGAGAAATATGGTATTAGGTGTAAACGTATATTTAATGATGTTTCATTTTCCATATAATCGGTGGTGTTTTATTGTTACAAATAGAGGAGGGCGGGGTCACGTGTCTCAGAAATACGTTTAGAATTTGTCACCCTGAGTCACTGAGCCTCATTGTAAGGAGAGAAGGGGTTTCTGAGGATTAGTTTCGGAATTTGGCGCTGCCAAAGTGCTGAGATGTGTTAGCACTTGGATACTTATTCTGTGTTTTTGTTCAAACCAGTTGCCAGTTGGTCAGATCGCTCAAAATTTGGCTGACAGGGTGAAATGGGGACCTATGTAGATAGTCGTCATATTTTTCTTGGCGGAATACATTACTTTCCTCCAGCACGGTTGGGAGGAAAGTAATGTAGGTATTTTAGATAAACATCACTAGATAAGTTGATGATAATGTAAATGGATAATAAACGTATTAAATCGATGAAAAGCCTCCATCTCCCATCTCAAACATCTTTTTTCTACTGCTATGTAGTACTCAGAAAGACCCCAGCATCCTTTAATCTATGCACTGTATGGTTTGGACATAAAATTTATAGCATTTAAATATAGATCTTTCTCTTATCCGATGTCTCCTTCAATCCAATATATTTAATATTTTATTTTATGTATTTTTTTTTAACTTTTTGTTTTAATTTATTTATTGTTCTTTTTTTTAAGGAATAAAGAAGACTGTCCTGATGTCAAGTATTGATATCTTTATTTAGGTGTTTTTAAACTTCTTCCTTATGCAGGTATCCCTGAATTTATCAATAAGGACTCTTCCTTTTACTTCTACGATACAGATGGTCAGTGGAGTGGTATTAGAGTCATCCATTTATTCTTTGGTGCTGAGGCTTCCTATATAAGGATGACATCCATTAAAATATGAAGCACATTTGGATTGCGTAACACACTCTTCACTTACACCAATTTTTCTCCTGAACTCCCACATAAATTATGGTGACATTTCCATTTAATTCTATTAGGGTGACATTTAACCATTCTAGATCATAAAGGCTCATTACATTCATTGGACAATGTGTGTAACTCAGATCATATCTGCACAAACACGATCAAAGTCTTGTTCTATATCAAACAGGACATAAGCTCTCTCAGGTGCTGGGTTCCCTTGGTGGTTGTGTGAATTTAAATATGAAGCACATTTGGATTGCGTAACACACTCTTCACTTACACCAATTTTTCTCCTGAACTCCCACATAAATTATGGTGACATTTAACCATTCTAGATCATAAAGGCTCATTACATTCATTGGACAATGTGTGTAACTCAGATCATATCTGCACAAACACGATCAAAGTCTTGTTCTATATCAAACAGGACATAAGCTCTCTCAGGTGCTGGGTTCCCTTGGTGGTTGTGTGAATTCACTGGGAGCATGGGCTTCAATTAAATTCATGTTATCTTAATGATACATTAACTCACGCTCTGGGCTCCCTGCTGCTCCTGGTAGTGGGTTCCTAACATCTGAACCTATGATCTTGTTTGTCATAATTGGGACCCAGTTTCCAAGTTCCCACTTTGCTTCATTAGGACCCAAGTCTGTCGGGCCCTGTCAAGCTTCATATTCCATTTAGCGTTCCTGTTCTAATCTTGATATGTTTTATTTGTCATGTTTTTGGACATCGTTATCTGTGCTTTAACTGGTTGTTTTCACAGTTTCAAAAATAACTAGGTAAAATACGAGTAGGACCCCTATTTTCTTTACCTACTTTGTTGTTTGTTTGGTGATTCTTCTACTTCTCACTCATACCACGAATATACCTTGTATTTACTATCTACACATGTATGAATCTCCATTTTAAATACCCCCAGCCCCATATTCACTATCGGTTTCTTCATTAGGTTTCAAAAGATGCGGCATTGACAGGTGCAATCATCGAAGTTTTTTCATAACAATAGAAATAGCTTCCATGCCAAAATTTCAAGAAATACTTCACATATTTTCGGCAGGTTTATCGCGATCGTATTATCAACTCTATAAAAAGTCGTTAAAATTTACGGTCCTCTGCATTGTTTTTAATTAACCCTTAGCCACTCAACAAGTGCGAATATCTTCAGTAATATCTCAGTGAATAGGTATTCATAGCACAACAGATGTAACCTTCCGGCATACATGTCGGTTAATTTCATGTAGTTCTTTGGAGAATTGAGATTCCTATGGAGCGATACCTAAGTACCAGTAAGGGTTAAACTCCTGAAGTCATGTTATATTCAACCAAACGTAAAATTATTACCTTTTTTCTACCAAAACAAATGGAAAATTAATTTTAATTTTCATCACGTCACGCTAAAAATTTTACGTCTAGAACGGCGAACTTGAAATGTAAAATTGAAATTACTTAGATGATAATAAATATTATAAAATAAAAAATAATTCATGCCTACCTCCTATGCGATACCTGATAAATACCTCAATATTACCTACCTACCTATCTTAAAATATGTAAATATCATTGTTGTTTGATAGAATTTTAAAGCAATCAGTTAGAAATAAATAGCCCCCTTTGTAACTTATCTATCCAAATTTCATGAGGTTATACGTATACAATAAGTAGAAGTATGTAGGTGCGTAGCCACACATTTTTATCAGTGCGTAAAGACACAAAATCTGTCAAATCCACTTACTCGATTTTTTATGTAAATAAGTAAAAAGTATTTCAAGAATTTGTGAATCGAGATGGTTTTTATTTTCATTAGGTATTTTCTATTTTTCTTTTGAAATATTTTTCGACCAACTTCCCAGGAATATTAAAAGAGGGAAACGTTTCCGCCGGCATCAGTAAAAAAAAAACTATCTAACATCATAGGTATAACCAAATAACTCATCATAGGTATAACCAAATAACTCATCATAGGCAAAACTTAGGAGCGAAAATTGTTTTTGTAGAACTAATTGGTGGATGTGACAAAGTTCCCACATTGATTTCCATGAGATACATACTTGTACAATACTGATTCGTGGATGTGACAAAATTCCCACATTGATTTGATACCTAACTAGTGCTATACTGATTGGTGGATGTGACAAAATTCCCACATTGATTTTCATTAGATAATAGATTCAATATCTGAGAGACATGAATGGATGAAAATTTTCAATTGTTTATTCACACAAAATTCGTATGTTAACAATATTTCTTAAAGATAATATACGTAATAGTTGTGTACCTGATGGGTAAGTCGACAACTCCCCTCATAGTTCGAAGACACAAATGAAGAAGCCAGGTAGGGTCCTTCAGACACATTTTTATTGGGTTCCCACTTGTTAGTCACGTCCGGGGTTCGAATACGTGACCCGAGCACTGTGCCACGCACCTTTAACTTCTGCATGACTGAGAAGAGGAGCATCTTTTTATCAAATTTCGGTGCTTCCTCTTTTTCATCTCAGACGGAGTTCGTTTATGAGAGTTGGGGGATTAACAGACTTACAAGCATCAATTTTCTACTTGGGTGTTTTTGTGCTTTAGGTACCTACTGACATATTTCTTGTAATGCCACCACTGATCGCTACTCACATACAGGTAATGGCTACTCATTTTTTTTTCTTCTTTCATTTGATTTGATAGAGGGATCTATCTGTAACTGCTAAGGTCTTGTTGTCCCGAAATCGAAGAGAAAAGGAAGACGGGATAGGAGAAAGCTAGCCGTTCCTAAAAAGAATATTATCCGTTCAGAATAGAATCCGCCCCGGGCAGGAATCGAACCCGCGGCCTAGCGCTTACAAGGCAGATGCTCTACCCTCCAAGCTAGGCTGAGATGAATTTCTTGAAAAAAATAAAAAAAAAAAAAAAAAAAAAATTGCCTGCGGCGCTATTTATCTCAAGATCAGAGGCCGTCTACAAATGAATGCCGCCCGCGGCCAACCTTTTAAGGTCCAATGCGGCCCGCGGTCACTTTGAGTTTGTGCACCCCTGCCCTAGAGGATCTCAGATCCGCGGCACATGGGAAAGAATGGATCACCATGTATGTCTACGGCCCTGCTGGTCCCCGAGTAGCAAGTACCTTAATCCGTTGATCCAGTGACAAAATTAAATGCTCACTTAATCCCTTTTGATAAGAGACTCCATTAAGTGGTTGAGGATCTTTGATAACCAAAGAGCATTAAGCTACTTTGATGCTATCAATTTGGTTTCGGAGGGAAGTGTTGAAAAGGTTCGAATTTTGGAAGCTGCTTCATTTTTTCCCTAGCAATACTTTGATAAATTGATATTGTGGTAATATTATTGATGTTATTTTATGTACTTTTCTATGACTATTAGATTTTCTCTGTACCTACCTATTTTGAGTTCCCAATAATAATCTCGATTAACTCGGAAAATCTGCATTGGAGGAAAAGTCTGCATACCAGCAGGTCACCAATGGGTCTTGAAGATGGTAAATCTTAAAACCTTAGAGTTAGAGTGAAACTCACCACTGAAATACCTACATTACATACATACCTATAGGTACCTCCATACATAGCTGTAAAAATTTCATGAATAAATAACTAAATTACATGAAATTTCGAAAAAACAACAACGTTAAGCAGAGACAGGGTACAAGTCAATAAAATGGCTATAAAAACACTATGAATAAAAATGTTCAGATATTTATTAGAAAATTCGATCCGATATACAGGGTGGCTCAAATAGTTACTGGAGGAACAAAGTTTTGAATTTTTCGATCCCTTGAGAATCTCGAGATTTAATTCCTTTTGACCTCAAACTTGACGATATGAGTAGATCTTCCCTAATGGGACCTGAGCCAAAAATGGTTCTCTAAACTTATGATCTTTGAGATCTCCCATGAGCAGATCATGCAGATGACAAATTTTGAAGGCTCCGGTCGGCAGGAAAAGCCCACTAAGTAAAAATCCTACTAAAATGACCTTTCATTAATCTAAATTTTACTTGCATAATTTATTTATTTTCGCATCATGAATTTATTAACTTTATTTTACACAACTGACATTATGGTACACCCTATATAATGTTATCGATATTCAAGTATCAATAAGATGTTGATATCTTTGTTTTCTTCTCATACTGAGATCGAATTTGGTTTGAATTTTATTTTCGGGCATCTTCTCTCTGAATCTGTGGGTAGGTACTCTTAAAATATCTCTGTGACAAGTTACCCTTGAATGTTACCAATGTTAGTAGATATTGAGATAATTCATTTTTTTTTTTTTTTAGAAATTTACGGGATAACCCCATTTTATTATTTTATTGGTAGTACCTAATATACAATAGGATAGATAAAATACAAGAATTGGATATGTAAAAATAAATGTTTTAACTACATAGATAACATTGAGATTAATTGAAATTTAAATAGTAATCTGAGGTTGGTATCAAAATACACTGACAAACATGTTCAATAAAAAAGTTACGTATATTTTTTGATCAGGCAAATAACTCCTTTAATTTGATTAATTTCGGCATTTAACCAAATTCGTTGAGTTTACTTGCCAAGGAATTTTCAAGGAAGTCTTTCAGATATGATATGTGATAGGTACGTACAACCAAAAGATCAAATGGTTTACTGGTTTCTGAATCCATTCACTGAAAACTAAAACTATGTTCACTGAAACTATGTTCTTTACGCATACCTATACATTAGCACACAGAAACATTTGATAATTTCAGAATATTTGTCTTTAGGTAGGTACATAGGTACTGATTTTCTCTAATCACTACGGGCTAAAAAATTCCCGGAGGGACGGACCCTGCTTGTTTTAAATTGCATCGAAATAAAGTCTTTCTAAACTTTCAAGAGGAAATGATATGATTTGTTGTTGCTATTATTTTTCACCTGTCTTATTTGTCTTTACAGCCAAGTAAAACCAGGAACTCAAGAACCAAAAGTTGTCGGTACTTAACCATGTACGTATGTAGGGCATGTAGGCTATGTATATTCATTTACGAACAGGTTAGGATAGTTAAGTATTAATTTAGTTACACCTACCTAGGTACACTCTACGGTCGTTTGCATGGACCACCTTTAAAAAGTTCACAAAGACAATCGAATGAAGATGTCAAATACAAATGGGAAATTGCTCCTAGCTGGTACCAGGATCTCAAAAGACTTCTGAAAGGTAAAAGGACAAGGGTTTTGTTGTTTATATAGATCTCACTAAGAAATTATCGGTTTCCAATAGATGACTCTGACTCGATAGGTAAGCCAGACAAGGAGACAATACATAACAATAGTTTTACTGTCCCTAACATTTGGGAGCACTAAAACTTCTGAAAGAAGCCTTTGAAATCAAACTAATTGTAGAGTATGTAGAGGTACCCAAAGGTTGGGAGGTTGGTAGCGCGTCTGCCTTGTAAACGCTAGGCCGCGGGTTCGATTCCCCCTCCCGGGGCGGATTTTATCCTGGAGGGATAAGGTTCGTTCTCGGAACGGCTGGCTTTCTCCTATCCTGTCTTCCTTGTCTCTTCAATTTCGGGACAATTTCAAACCTCTTTTAAAAAAAGTTCCCATTTCGTAGATTCGTATAAGCTCAATCCATCCTTTAGGACTGTTTGCTCCTCTACCCATTTACTTAGGTATTGATGATAGGAAAGTAGATTGGTATTCAATGTTGCTCACCAATCAGAAATTTTATCTACTGCTAACCCACAGGTTGGGAGGTTGGTAGCGCCTCTGCCTTGTAAACGCTAGGCCGCGGGTTCGATTCCCCCTCCCGGGGCGAATTTTATCCTGAAGGGATAAGGTTCGTTCTCGGAACGGCTGGCTTTCTCCTATCCTGTCTTCCTTGCCTCTTCAATTTCGGGACAATTAAACCCTATCAGTTACAGTTCCCCCTTTGAAACCTCTTTAAAAAAAGTTCCCATTTCGTAGATTCGTAATATAAGCTCAATCCATCCTTTAGGACTGTTTATCCCTCTACCCATTTACTTATTGAGGAGATTGGTATTCAATGTTGCTCACCAATGGAAAATTTTATCTACTGTAGTACTCAGAAAGACCCCAGCATCCTTTAATCTATGCACTGTATGGTTTGGACATAAAATTTATAGCATTTAAATATAGATCTTTCTCTTATCCGATGTCTCCTTCAATCCAATATATTTATTATTTTATTTTATGTATTTTTTTAACTTTTTGTTTTAATTTATTTATTGTTCTTTTTTTTAAGGAATAAAAGAAGACTGTCCTGATGTCAAGTATTGATATCTTTATTTAGATATTTAGGTTTTTTGTCTTCCTTATGCAGGTATCCCTGTATTTATCAATAAGGACTCTTCCTCTTACTTCTACGATATAGATGATGGTCAGTGGAGTGGTTTTAGAGTCATCCATTTATTCTTTGGTGCTGAGGCTTCCTATAAGGACGACATCCATTGGTTCCATTATTGGTAAATGTCTGCGAATTTCTTTTTTTTTTTTTTTTTTTTTTTTTTTCTTCTTCTTCTTGTCAGAATAGCTATACTGGATGATTTGGACTTTCAGAAATAGGTTACCTTGAAAAAAACAGGGGTATTTAGATTATTGAAGACTCGGTAACTTTGTGAAGCTCCATACCTCCATATCAACAGTGTAGGGATGGGATGGTAACTTTATTAAGGCAGTAATTTAAGTAGATAAAGTTACCATCCATATACTGTTTGGATAATATACCTAATATTATATTATTCACCTGGCAAAAGATTTGAAACTTTACCTCAGAATTTGCTAATTTCTCTCTCTACTCTTATGTATGGCGCCCTGTATTGGTGAAAGTATTTCACTTATGGACAAGACCTTATGAACACGCTTATAGGATGAAGCCTCATTTACACTCTTATTGTTTGGACACCCTGTATAAATTAATAAAAATATATTTATTTGTATTTTTACTCGCTCTGTGTTTCTGGAGGCTAGTTTGTTGTTTTATAGTTAAGTGTATTATATTGAAATAAGCAGAGATAAATTATCCTATGTTTGGCTCAGGAAGGCGCCTCATAGGTATTCATACACTAAGGGTAATGGGGGGATTTCAATAGACTTTTCAGTCCAATATTAAATAGAAAATGTACCTTCAACGTAACCTACTATAACGATTTATTTGTATTTTTACTCGCTCTGTGTTTCTGGAGGCTAGTTTGTTGTTTTATAGTTAAGTGTATTATATTGAAATAAGCAGAGATGCAGACAAATGGAGTCTCTAGGTTGATTGAAAATATACTATCTTATGTTTGGCTCAGGAAGGCGCCTCATAGGTATTCATACACTAAGGGTGATGGGGGGGATTTCAATAGACTTTTCAGTCCAATATTCAATATTAAATAGAAAATGTACCTTCAACGTAACCTACTATAACGTATCTACCTACTTGAATAGGTTATTAGGACATGAAGTGATGTCATTGTGATGATTTTGAGACTTAGGTACCTAACATTTGCCAAAAGTTATTTACTTTTTTAGTAGTCTGTCTATCTAAAATAAATACCTAATTATAACCTAAATTATTTTCCTAATTACCTACCTATGTATCTGCTTTCTACCTGCCTAAAACGTAGATACATGTGTGTACTCACTTTTCAATAGCATCAGTAACAATCAGCCTATTCATAAAATCACTTTTTTAGTAGTCTGTCTATCTAAAATAAATACCTAATTATAACCTAAATTATTTTCCTAATTACCTACCTATGTATCTGCTTTCTATCTGCCTAAAACGTAGATACATATGTGTACTCACTTTTCAATAGCATCAGTAACAATCAGCCTATTCATAAAATCCGAGATATGATGGATGGCAAATTTTTTGATGATTTCCTTTGGCTTCAACTAATTGGGCTATTTTCATACTTCCCATTTTTCGAAGCATACCTATTTACTTGTCTACAGTCTACACACATGCCTCGAAATAGAATTTAATTAAACAGAAATTAGTTTCACGTTAAACTCGTTCATAGGTACATATGTAGGTATACCTGACCTAAAGAAACTACCTGCCTAAAGTACGATGAATGATATTTTATGATATTTCCAAGTGGCCAATGTCCAAAAATGGATTTGGGAGCTTTCTGAAGTATTGGAACACTCAAGTTAAGCCAACTTCAAAATAGTCACATATTATAATATAGGGCACCCATAGCTGCTTTTAAATTGGAACTGACTCGCGAGGACCACTGGCGAGCTGCGAACACCGAGAAACAAAAGACCATCAATCGAGGTCTTAAATCGTTTGTTTTTCTAGCACATAACATATTATTTTGCCGTATAATAGCAATGAAATCGGTCGATGTTTCTCACGACAACCCGCCGAGGTTTACTATAGAGCCCCCCACTGGTCACAAATCTCATGTGGAGACGAAATTTCATTCATAAAAAAAGTAGAATGAAAAAAAATCTGAGAAATATTATGTGTAAATGTACATTTAGAAACTGAGAAATGAAATTACTTAGATGATAATAAATATTATAAAATAAAAAATAATTCATGCCTACCTCCTATGCGATACCTGATAAATACCTCAATATTACCTACCTACCTATCTTAAAATATGTAAATATCATTGTTGTTTGATAGAATTTTAAAGCAATCAGTTAGAAATAAATAGCCCCCTTTGTAACTTATCTATCCAAATTTCATGAGGTTATACGTATACAATAAGTAGAAGTATGTAGGTGCGTAGCCACACATTTTTATCAGTGCGTAAAGACACAAAATCTGTCAAATCCACTTACTCGATTTTTTATGTAAATAAGTAAAAAATATTTCAAGAATTTGTGAATCGAGATGGTTTTTATTTTCATTAGGTATTTTCTATTTTTCTTTTGAAATATTTTTCGACCAACTTCCCAGGAATATTAAAAGAGGGGAACGTTTCCGCCGGCATCAGTAAAAAAAACTATCTAACATCATAGGTATAACCAAATAACTCATCATAGGTATAACCAAATAACTCATCATAGGCAAAACTTAGGAGCGAAAATTGTTTTTGTAGAACTAATTGGTGGATGTGACAAAGTTCCCACATTGATTTCCATGAGATACATACTTGTACAATACTGATTCGTGGATGTGACACAAGTCCCACATTGATTTGATACCTATTATTATTATTATGTTAAGGCGGTCTCTTCCTGATCCCTGATGTGCCGCGTCCATTTTAGTTTCGGACTATTGCACTGCTAAGTACCTAACGAATGCTATACTGATTGGTGGATGTGACAATTTTCCCACATTGATTTTCATTAGATAATAGATTCAATATATTTGTGCCAGCCTACTTAGCTTAGTTGGTAGTGCGTCTGCCTTGTAAGCGCTAGGCCGCGGGTTCT
>NW_007377522.1:36489-117340 GCF_000475195.1 Diaphorina citri | reverse complement strand
CCCCCCTCCCCCCCCCCCCCCTCCCCTTGTCCCCTGCTGTGCTGATCTGTTTGTAAACTAACATTGTGTGTATCAAAGTCAAAATGCCCTCCAGCCCTGAGTAGGGAAACTGTGATCCGACGTGTTTGACTTCTGAGAGAAAATATATCACAGTAGGTAACCTCTCGGTTTAGGGACGATATGCCCTCCGTTGTTATTATTTCCCTCTATCAAACCTCCTAATCGGGTTCGATTCCCGCCCAAAGCAGATTTTATCCTAAACAGATATGGCTGGCTTTCTCCTATCCTGTCTTTTTTAAGAATCTTTGCATAAGGAAACACTGAAGTCTGAAAGTTATGATATTGTTAGAGATTTATCCAACATCTTCTGAAATTGCTGAGAAAAATTGACTGGACCATTCCATCATCCCGGGACTATTCCCACAAATCCTTTGAAGATTTTAAAACCCCCAAACACTGGGGAACATTTTTTACCTAGTTTTAAAATGCAGTACTTGAACCAAATAAAATGAACATGACTTCTGAGAGAAAAGATATCACAGTAGGTAATCTTTCGGTTTAGGGACGATATGCCCTCCGTTGTTATTATTTCCCTCTATCAAACTTCCTAATCGGGTTCGATTGGGTTCGATTCCCGCCCAAAGCAGATTTTATCCTAAACAGATATGGCTGGCTTTCTCCTATCCTGTCTTCCTTATCGTGATGGTTTTACTTTCTTTTTCTTTTTTTTTTAGGAATTTTTGCATAAGGAAACACTGAAGTCTGAAAGTTATGATATTGTTAGAGATTTATCCAACATCTTCTGAAATTGCTGAGAAAAAATGACTGGACCATTCCATCATGCCGGGACTATTCCCACAAATCCTTTGAAGATTTTAAAACCCCCAAACACTTGGGAACATTTTTTACCTAGTTTTAAAATGCAGTACTTAAACCAAATAAAATGAACACAACGAACAAGGTCTACATGTAGGGAAACTCCAACATGATTTATCTCTACTCTGAGAGTGTCAGACATTTGGATCAAATAATTTATGGGCCCCGAGACAAGATTAACAATCAAGAAATTGTCCCAATTAAAACTGAAATGAAAAGTGTCCCAGAAAAGCAGAGGGTACCAGTAGTAGCTACAGGTGCAGAGAACCAAAATGTACAACATGTAAACAAACTAGGTGGGTAGGGTATTTCTTTGCACCATTTATTTTGAAACTTTTCCCCTCTTGAACCAAACATTTAACATGTAGACCAATTATTTTGTTCCTTTCTTTCGCCTCATAAAATACGTAGTTTCTTTGCACCATTTATTTTGAAACTTTTCCCCTCTTGAACCAAACATTTAACATGTAGACCAATTATTTTGTTCCTTTCTTTCGCCCCATAGAATACGTAGGTACCTAATTCTTTATTAAAATTTCATCCACAAAAACCCTCTTTACATCAATCTGTTGATAAATGGTTGTCCCCTAAAGTTGTCTAAAGAAATAACTGGAGCTGGAGGAATGTTAGGTATATTAAAAATTTTCCATAATTTACCTACTTTTTTTAGTTTTCCTATTTTTGATCCGTTTGGCAAGTAGGCTCTCGGTTCTCGGCAAACCTGAAGCTATTTGATCCTAATTTGACACTTCTTCATCCCTATTTTTCTATAATTTACCTACTTTTTTTAGTTTTCCTATTTTTGATCCGTTTGGCAAGTAGGCTCTCGGTTCTCGGCAAACCTGAAGCTCTTTGATCCTAATAATTTGACACTTCTTCATCCCTCCTTATGTTTCCAGGCAGGATTTATTTCCCTTTAGAAGTAGAAAGTTTTGGAGTATCTTGAAGTTCCTCTCAATAAAATTCATGGCTATAATGATATTTTCCACATCCTATTTCAATTTAAAAAACTCAGTATCTCGTAAATCATTTCGATTGGAACCTACACACACCAAAACAAATATTGAATATAATAATTGTAATATATTGATATTATTTTTCTCTTTATAGCTGTACCTATCCTTGTATGAAAAAAAAAAAAAAAAAAAAAAAAAAAAAAAAAAAACTGCTGTAAAATATACCTACCTAAGCTTCAAATCTGAGAACAAATATTCTTTTTTTTTTCTTTTTCCCCTGCCTTATTAGATGATGTCAAACCAAGTTTTTTGGTGAGAATTGGGATTATTGGGACGTATAAGATGAAGGATTGATATGCAGACTTGCAGAGTTAGAAGATTCAGCCCTATTTGGGAAAATAGAGCCAAAAGTTCCGGAGGAATTTTGGTGATTTACCTACAAGGTAGATATGTTTTTTTTTTCCAATGGAGAATTGGGAAAAGGATAATAATTCTCATAACAACAGAACCACAGCGGGTAACAGAGAAGGCAAGAGAGTGGGGGTAGGCTTTTTTTTTCAAAGGGAGGGAAAGCTGGAAAAAAAGCGAGGCTCAAAAACTTGTGATAATGAACAAGAGGGACGAAGTGGGAACAGAAAAAAGTTGTGTGTCAGATTTTACAACGTCGCTCTAGACAGCGTTCTTCTCCTAATGATGCCAATAAAGCTGTTTTTTCCTCTCCTCTTTCTCCCCCTCCTCCTCCTCCTCCTCCTCTTCTTTCTCCACCTCTTGCTACTACCACCCTTTCTTCTCCTCCTCCTCCTCCTCGTCCACCTCGCACTCTCCTTCTTCCTTTTTGCTTCATTCTCCTCCTCCTCCTCCTCCTTCTTCTTCTTCTTCTTCTTCTTCTTCTTCTTCTTCTTCTTCTCCTCCTCCTCCTCCTTCACCTCTTTCTCATCATTTCTTTCTCTTTTTTACGTCATTCTTCTCCTCCTCCTCCTCTTTTTTCTTTTCCCTTTTTCGTTTTATGGCTGTGACAAATGCTCTTTTTCTTTCTTCTGTTACCTAGGTAGGAGGTATCTTGTTAAATAGAGTTGTACATTTTTTCTTCTATTTCCTCTTGTTCTTCTTTATCTTCTTCACTTAGGTATTTCTTTTTCCCTTATCTTTCTTCTTCTCATATACTCTCTCTCTCTCGGTATATTTCTCTCTGTTTAGTTATTTCCCTTTAGAAGTAGAAAGTTTTGGAGTATCTTGAAGTTCCTCTCAATAAAATTCATGGCTATAATGATATTTTCCACATCCTGTTTCCATTTAAAAAAACTGAGTATCTCGTAAATCATTTCGATTGGAACCTACAGACACACCAAAACAAATATTGAATATAATAATTGTAATATATTGATATTATTTTTCTCTTTATAGCTGTACCTCTCCTTGTATGAATCATTAATTCTATGTGTAGACACCATCTTTAATAAATTAATACTACAAAATGTTTTCATCATTCAATTCAATTCATTTAGCCGCGGGAATCATATTGAAATTAAAACAAGCTCCTCGACCACAATTTATTTAGTTTTATAATAAATTTATTTTTTGTTTCATTCTAACGATCCGTTTGTTTATTTGTTTTTGAAATTGAAATTTGAATGGATAGCGGATATAAATCGATACCAATGTTTCTGCTTGTTAAGCTTCTATGAATGTTATTTCTATTTAAATATTAAATACAGATGTAATATTCATTTTAGATAGACGTTTAGGTACTTGGTTACCAACTTGTGGTTTTTATAAGTCGGTACATGCCTTCTGTGGTGACATTTAAAATCTGACTGTTGGATAAAAGAAAGTGAGTAGGTAACTCCTACAATCTGTTTACAGCCCATTTTAGATCATTTACAAATGATAGATAAGATTTTTAAGTTAACAAATCTGTCTTCATGGAGCAACTTTTGGTATTACCGATATTTCTCTCTGTTTATGTATATCCATCTCTCTCTCTCTCTCTCTCTCTCTCTCTCTCTCTCTCTCTCTCTCTTTCTCTTTATCTTTCTCTCTCAGTGAATTTTGGAAATATTTTCATCTTGAGAAGAGCCATAAAAAAAACCAATTACATACCTACCGTAAGAAATTAACAAGAAGTTTAGTGTAAAAGTCGACCAATTTGTACGGAAAGTTCCCACCACAAAATATTCTCCCACGAAATTGAAAAAATCAAGTACATACATAAATTATTATATTAGTACGAGTAAGTATGTGTGCAGCTTTTATATTATTAAAGTCAAGTACATAAGTACCTACGTTTGTACACACTCAAAATTCTTAAGGCGATAATGTTTTTTTCCGATTGTTTATTGCCATTGATACATACTTACTTAATTTTTACAGGGTCTACTAGATAACTACAATAACTAACAAACTTACTTGCAAACTATCTATGTATCTACATAAGAAGGAAATGGTCCGTCTTCAAAAAATGGGACTTCTATGAGCTATCTCGCAAATAAGTTCTTCGGAATGCGAGGACAAATATTTCCAACTAATTTTCAGATTTTATCTAATGAAAAAAAAGGTGATTTCCTAACTGGTGAGTAAAAAACAAGATTCAGTATAAATTATTGTATTGAAATCTTTGATTTTATTGCATTTTATTTAAATACCTAATATAATATGGAAAATATAAATAATCTTTTGTACACTTATTTACATTTCTTAAAATACGAAAAAAATGAGATAAGTACATTTACAACATGGAAAACAAGTACATAAAACTGTACATCTTTCTTTTTTTGTCTGTTACTTACAAAGAAACATTTCGTGGGTTTTTCTTCTTCTTTTTTACAGTCAACTTATACAAATTACATTTTTAATGCTAGGTACCTAAAGTCTTATTTTTCTTAAAATACGAAAAAAATGAGATAAGTACATTTACAACATGGAAAACAAGTACATAAAACTGTACATCTTTCTTTTTTTGTCTGTAAATAAGAACAAGTTACTTACAAAGAAACAATTCGTGGGTTTTTCTTCTTCTTTTTTTACAGTCAACTTATACAAATTACATTTTTATGCTACCTAAAGTCTTATTAAATATTTTACAATTACCTATACCCATCATTAGAATTTACATCAACTTTATTCGTTTTATTAAGGATTCATTTTTGCCAATCCCCAAGAGATATCTAAGTAGACAGACGAAGGTCTGAAAAAGTCTGAATTTAAAAGAGAATGCACAAAGTCGTTTTGGTATATTTCTATTTATTTTATCTTGGGCAATGACCATCCTGATAAAAAAAAACCCATACTTAAAAATTAACGGGCTAAGTAATATAATAGGAACTTTGAAAGAGAAATAAATAAATTAAACTTAGGAAAATACATATTACAAGTATTTACTCATACCTAATGAATATAATTATTCTTATTTTAAATCACATTACTTTTTCTGAAAAATAATTTTGAATACGCGCCACTCAATAAAACTCAAGCAACTATCTACAGAACGTAAGCACCTATCTACAACTTATGTAAGTATCAAACGGCCAACATTGATTGAACAACATGTAGTAGGGATTCAGGTAGGTAATAATAATACTCATAGCAAATATTGGGCCACGAGGCTGCATCTACCTATGGTTTATTTATTTTATCCTAAATAAATAAATTAGGTAATTAAATAACATATTATCATTCATACATGCGCGTCATAGGCGCATAAATACACATAGGTAATTAAATAGCTCGCTCGAGCAGGTAAAGGATTATACACAATGCCATCTCTTGTATCAAAAGAATTACAAGAAATCTTCTATCTTGAAAAATCTAAAGAGATCTTTGTTTTACAATTTCCAACTTTTAATTACCCAATTATGATGGCAAATTCTATTTCATTACCAACTTGAAAGGCTCATTATTAATAGGTACAGACAACACAGAAGGGCCTCTGTGGATAAGTACTGATTGCAATATTGAAAATTATATTCTCAGAGCGTTCTTTCAATGAGGAGCGAGACAATCAAGGAAACTTATTTAGAAATAAATCATAAATTTATAAATAAAGAACATATACAGTATAGAGTTATAAACAGATGTGTCTTGAAAATTGTCTTCGGTTACCTATATGAGAACTGTCAAATTTTTTTCGGAAGTTGTAACAAAAAATTGAAAATGAACGATAGTTTGCAAAAAAGCGCACAAAACGGACTTTAAGTATCACTGGTCAACAACTTTATGTCCACACTGTCAATGGCCAACAGGCCAACAAACGGTCTTGTTCCACAGACTACATTAACCTGGCAGGATGTACGGACGCAGGTGCAACACGAAGAACTTGCAAGACACGTTCCGACTGCAACCATGGCAGAATCAGTAATTCAGAACCTACTGTCAAAACCAAATGACAACGGTAGCCATAATATTGGATATGAAGATGTGCTCTCAGAACATTAGAGATGTAGCAAATGCTGCAAATGTAGATATGAAACCAGTGGCGTAGAGGCTTAACCCATCCTTTAGGGCTGTTTGCCTCTACACCTAAGCTTCAGATTGGGCTTTTTGTGTATGGGAATAGACTTTTGTGGTAAGTTGATGTTAGACAGATTGGTTGGTCTATCAACACGTTATAAACTTTCATCCTGACAGACGACTGATTGGTATCATATTATATTGAACATTTGAGCACAAAATTCCATACTAACTTCGGCCATGATTAAACCCACGTCCTTCTGATTACCAGTCGAGCGTCTTGACCACTATACACCATCGAGCCCGGATAATAGCATAACAAGACACTGAGATTAAGCAACAATGAGTATGGTGAGAGCCTGAATGGGTCATTTGCTGAAAGAGTATTATCACGTGTAGAGTTGGTATTGGTTGGGTATGGTATAGTTTCAGGACCATCTCATTCCAAAGTCCACAGTAATCCAATAAACTGGTAGGCCTCATGAACATAATTTCCTGAAAGAGTATTATCACGTGTAGAGTTGGTATTGGTTGGGTATGGTATAGTTTCAGGACCATCTCATTCCAAAGTCCACAGTAATCCCAATAAACTGGTAGGCCCCATGAACATAATTTTAAAAAGGTCAGCACAAGCTTTTCTGTGTGTTCATATTATACTGTCTGTTAAAGCCTGTGTATCCACCTAGATTATTTATACGTGTACATATTTTTATACAAAATGGCTACCATAGTATAACAATAGGTTGTTGTACTGTCCATTACAATACGGGGAGGACAGGGGACAATGGTACTTCATGTGGAATTACAATGAACATAATAATAAAAATACATAAAATATATTTGCATATTCCATCTTCCATGCAAATATGTATTTATATGAGCCTTCGGGAGCTGGTGGTAGACCAGGGCTGAAACCAGAATGGTCATGTGGTTTTAGGAATGAGACTTTGACCGGAGATCAAGTCAAAAAGACAACAGAAAGAGTAGGTACTTCATTTATGAATCCTATAAACAGAATTGATATTAATCTAGATATGAATGCAAACCCACAAAAAAGCAGACGAAAGAATTTGAAAGTACCTCAGTAAACCCGAAATAATATAATAAACATTTCTACAATACTTAAAATGTATAATTTATTGTGCAGAACTATAAATATATTGTGTATAAAATACATAAAAAGTATACTTACAATATCAGACAAGTAGGTAAGTACACAATGGTCAGGAAATTATCTATGCTATGGCGATGATCTCTTTGCTTATAGCATAATTTTCTGTATTGCTGCACTTTTTGCTGATAGCCAAAACACTCCTAAACAAACTAGAAACTAATGGCAGTTGTAGAACACAAGTATTGTGGACGTAGCAACATTTTTCCATTATGAGCCTTCGGGAGCTGGTGGTAGACCAGGGCTGAAACCAGAATGGTCATGTGGTTTTAGGAATGAGACTTTGACCGGAGATCAAGTGAAAAAGACATAATTATATTCCTTTATTAGTAAATATTATAAGAGAGAAGAAAATGTAATTTTGGCACATCCACTGAATATTGCCCATTGGTTTTGGTCTGAAAAAGATTTTCATCTCTTTTAACACATTTCTTATGAACTTTTAATTATTCTTTTTCGATGTCCTCATTGGCATTATCATTTGTCAATTTTTCTGAAATTCGTCACAAATGACTTGAACATGACGTTTTATGTGTTGAAAAAAAGGAATTCTAGTGAATATGTTCTCAGCTCCAAACCTGACCCCACAACTCCCTGAAGTCAGGCCTGATCTGGATAATACTATGAATAGTGAATACATTAGCAACATTATTCTCAATAGCCGAAACACAAATCAGTGTACGATCAGCAAGCCACACAGATGAAAAGTTTTATCCAATAGCGACTCCAGACTCCAAGTGGTACCTTTACAGATTCTGTTACACCCATATGAAAATTATCATAGACAAAATCATAAGTCTACCTACGAAACCGATCATCAATCATGACAGTAATGTATAGTAATGCAAGCGCTTGCCTAGTAAACGGGATGAAAAGGGTTCAAACATTATACCATGAAGGAAGTAAAGACATTGTTTGAGATAGATACATAATCGGATGATCAAATTTAGTAAAAGCAACCTGTAGAACTTCTTTATGGATTGGTTCAATAAAATATATTCAGTTGTCTTCGTAGCACTATTGTGGACGTGGCCTTTCAACAGACTACTCTCTGGTCCACATTGTTTTCAACTTCCATTTCTTTCAAGATGTCCACAAGATGTTTGTTTCTTCTTCTCTCGAATAAGTTTATTCATGTTCTCTGACAGGGCAGTTCCGTTTTTGAATTAGAATGCTTCATTGTATTCGTGGCGGATTCTACCTATATGGACTTTTGTTCTGTGTAGACTTGGGATTATCACCAGTTTACAACGGCGACCAGATTTAAAATGATTCAGGATTTATATTTTATTTTTCTCATCCATTTTATTTATTGTAAGAGAAAAGAGGTTTGTAGTAAGTCTGAATCTGTTTTCAAAGTTAAGTGTATTGTCAGTTTTATGTAAATTCAATTCAACAACTTCCCCATTCTTTTTATTGCGAGTTGGATTTTATTGTTCTCCTTTCAAACAACGGAAGATATTTATTATAAGAATCAAATGATACGTATTACACACACATTTGTTACTTTTTGAGTTATATGTATTACTGCATATGAGGAGGTGGACAATTGATCATATTAGTTCAGAATGAGATGTATCTATTTGGCTTTCTTTGTGCCCCATTCAAAATTTTGGAGTTGGATCGGAACGCCCAGTTATTTAAGTAGATAAGTATAAGACAGTGTTAAACAGAAACTACATACGAACTATACATGTAACTGAAACGTTAGACAAATAAAAACAGTGAGATCGAGTACAGAACAAGACACTAATTTCCTCCAAAGACACTTTGAACATCTAAGAAAAACATAGGTTACATCCAATTTGTATGCAGTTTCTACATCTTTCATGGTCTCATGTTCAAAGAGCGCAGAGTCTTTAAGAAGTCAAAAGGTGTCAATAAAATTCTCGACACTTGAAGAAAATATTTGTGTTGGCAACCGACGAACGTAATTATTGCTCCTATCGTGTATGTAATGAGTGTGACTGTGTTTATGACAACCTGTGTAGTTTTGATGTGAGCAGCCATAAGGTTACAAATTATGACTTGTGTGAAGAACTAAACGTTTTAGTATGCAATTATCTTGATGAATTGGACCACAACGGGAAAGACATGAGAGACATAACTTGGGTAGTTCTGGAGATAATATTGTATTCAGAAATCATCTGTGGAATAACCAGAAATGGCTCAATAACTTTTTTTTTCAATTTGGCATACCTAGATATGTAGATTGATTTAGATGCTTTTTATGCTCATAAACTTCTATTGTCATTTATTTTTACCCAAACAGAACTGGATATATTGAATTCCTTGGCATATTATCTCCTAGATAGTACATACATATGTAGGTACTTACATACGTATAAGTATAGAATATAGACTATCCAAGAAGGGAAGGCTTCTAGCGGTGAAAACTACTGACGAATGGTCGGCTTGTATTGTTTGTCTAAGATAGAGGAAGTCTTACAATTGCCGTAACCTTCAACCTTTGTGGAGAAGATGGTTCATGAATGAAGTACTTATGGAGGAACAATACAAACACTCTTTAGTGCCTACAAGTCCACATAAGCAGATAATAAAATCAAACATCTAATAAAAGAATTCGAGAATTATACTAGAATTCATTTTGGCAAGCAGAATCACCTATATCACGTACCTATATGTACGTACTTATTAGTACATAGGTATCTAACCTTGAATGAGTCAAAACTTACATACATCCATGTGCACAAAAATTAAACGTTGAGAATGAACTAGCTATAAAATAAACCCTGCTTTTTACTCGCAAAGGATCAACAAGTTGTTTCAGAAGGGTCAAGATACCTAGATCGAAGAAGCTTGAACTCCATCGGCAATAGACAATCTGAAATAGCAAAATAGAAATAGTTTTTGAAATGTCAAAACGTCTCGACTAGTAACATTTATCAAATGTCATTCATGCGTCAAAGTCAAATGTCACAAAATCCTTCAATGGAATAAAGGAAAAAAAATCAACATTCTGACGAAGTGGATTGAAAGTTTCGAATAGGAGTTTTGTTTGAGTACAAACAGTTACCTTGCTAGCTACTGACTCATACATGACGAATATCGTATCCTGTTAAGGCAACCATTGCAACCAGTGGATTAAGAAAAGTGGAACATAACTGCAGTACCTATGTGGTTAGAAGTGGATGCTATGGTGAAGCAAAGTGTTGGTACATTAACACCACTTGAAGAGACCGCAATGTTTCGCAGAAGAAAAGTTCAAAGGCCTTGCAAAAACTATAATTTGCTGAAGAAACACAAGATGATGATAAAGGGGAAAAGGAGACATGGAAGAAGCCATGACATGTCATCTCTCTACGAAGCAGAGCCATATTTGGTCCGAGGATGTACAATGTACACACAGTACAAGTTACTACAAAATACAAAGAAGTCAACACAGGATTCCTCTCGCACAACAAATACAACAATTCAGTCCACAATAACGGATATACAAAATCACGTACGCTGAAATTTTTTCAATGTCTCCAATTAAATATGGCGTCAATACAACAATTTAGCTGATTCTCTTTACAACTACCTATATTTACTGGGTAATACAATATTGTATTTTGGTAACATTTGTTGTAGGTATCTCTGAGGATGTTTTCATAGACTCAAAACCTCCATTGCGGGTCATCACAAAACCGAATTCTCAGTCCCCATTTTGCAAACCAGTTGGAAAAAAACTGCCTGTATTTTTGTTGACCAAATTAAATTTACTGCTATTGTGATTTTGTTTCGGGTCCACTTTTGTAACTTTGTTATTGTTTCAAAAATTTCTAAAGTATGTATATCATAGGTAGGTGCATAACTAATACCAATATCCTCAGACCTTAGTCCAGACAGAAGCAGCTGACTATTACATTTCACAATTTTGAAACTATTACATGAGATATCTACCATATTTGGAAGACATCAGGGTATAGGAAGAACCAATCATTTCAAAGAGTTATATTCCAACAGAACAGGAAGTCCCAGTGTCTTCAATTCTTCATAAGTTATGATGTCTGAGAATTGTGTCATTGTCTAGAAATGCAATTTTCGAGTTCATATTATCCTTAGTAACATTGACATGGGACATAATGTAAAATTGTAAATACATAATTATAAGTAATTATTCTGGTTCTTATTCAATTCGCTTGAAATCACTAATCACGGCAGGCTTTCTTCAATCAATTTCCGACATACATATAAACACCATTCACAATTTCCAGGACTCTAGTTGAATTTCTCAGAAGTCTGATCCTAAAACGCCATCGGAAATTGTTTGTATAAAATCTCGGTGTGTGTTTAAATGATATTTGACAGTGGTAATAAAACGACAGTTTAGCTCAGAGGACGCTAGTATTATGTTCTTGTATAATGAATAATGTGGAGTATTTTCGAGCATAAATCATTTTCATAGACATAATAATTGTAACATGTTTATCCAACATAATAAAATGTATGCGATATTTTCATGGTGTTTGGCAAGTCTTTCGTGTTGGTTCTTCTTGTAAAACTATGCTGGGGTGAATTTTGGATGAATTAAAGAGAAAGAAAAAAAGTAAAAATCCAAGTTCTGTACCTTATTACTTAGGTAAATTCGTAGTGATTTTAATCTATGGTAAGTATGAGGTATGTACATTATTATAAGTTCCTGCGGTAGGTATGTATTTTTAATTTTTTCCACATAATTTATATTGGTACCTACTAACTGAGTATTTTGTGCTTAATATTGTGATAATCCAACTTTAAAACCATAAATATTGAGATTACCAGATGTAAATTTGTAGAATCATGAATGATGAACTGAAACTCTCAAGTGAGGTCACTTCTAAGGCAACCTGATTACCAGCAAGACCGTTTAAAACATAACAATCATAACACCAGCGCAAAGACCATAAAAGCAGAAAAAATGGCACATATTAATTACGCACTGAAACAATTATAAAAGAACACGTAAATGGGCAAATGGTGGACAGTGATCAATCAAGCCGCAATATTAATGGAAGAATTTCGAAATGGTCTCTTTGACTCCAAGATACCTTACTGAATATAGCTAGCAAGGAATCTATAAATTTGAGATCTACTAAACCCATTGTCCGCTCTGGATGTGACAATCATAAATTGGAATAGCAATTGGAGATGGGGGGAAAAAAGCCAAGAAGAGAGTAACCAGAAAATTGGGAATTCTGTTGGAAAATTAAATCTCAAAAACTAGAAAGCTGTTGATGGAAAACAAAATAAATACAGGTGGCAATCAATAATATGGAAAGATCCCAAACCAGTTTCTATTCATTGTAGAAGAACAGAAAATGCTAAAGAAAGTGCTAACGCGCCGCACCGACCCCATATAAAATTAGGAAAAGTCACACGAAAAGAAGAATAATTAGTAATGTACGTACTACTCGTATACGGACGTAGTGATCCAGGCCCTAAGGAAACTAAAGGGTTTTCTAGTGTGTACAAAGCTAGGACTCATTTCTTTTATCTGTTATCTTCTCTATGTAAAGAGCAGAAACACAACACAAAACAAAGATGGTAGCGAAGTTCAAACCATCGTCAGTAAAGCAAGTTCAGTAATTACGACAAATTATAGTGGAATGAAAACAATGACACTTTAAGAGTAGGAAAAGAATATCAGCAAAATACACAAGTTCTTTAGGCAAGGGAAGGGATAAACAAGTTGGTGACTCTTTGGATCTTCTGTGTCTATTTGGACTTGGAAAGTAGAAAATGAGAGGCAAAACAACACCAAAAGCTAATCTGGACATGATTTTTTATGGAAAATTGAGCACTTCTCTAATGGAGATTGAAAAAATGTCATACATTTAGGTAAAATTATATTGGTGTCAAATAGAATTTCCGGCAGGTATATGAGGTACTTCTAGTTGGAGCCAATGGCAAAAGGAATGAACATGTTTAAAGAGGTTTCAGCTTTCTAAAGAAGGACTTGGAAAACAGTACAAAATCCCCAGGGCTCAAACCTTCTTGGCATTTTCAGCCAAAAGCTTTCATCCAGCAATATCATTGAATGTATCAAGTTTGGCATGGACATTTAGAAAAATTTCTTGACTTCAAAGTAATATTTGTCCAATAAAAATTGGATACGTTATGTAGGTAAGTATGGTGTAGGAAAGCTTTTTTTTTTCTTTCAAGGAAAGAAGAACAAAACAATAGGAAGATGATAAATAAATACGTGTGGGAATCTGGGACTGTATAAAAAACAGAAAGAAGAATCGAAGAACTGGAAATCAACGAAGAAATAAATTCTGAAAAGTTGAATAACAGCCGCCCAATTCTGAGAAATTTTGTTCCCATAAAATATTGGTATTTTTGTACATGTTTAGGTAATGTCTATTTAATGGTTTTGTACATACTTTTATTCGTGTTCCCAATGTAAAATTGAGAAATCAGTGTAACTATGTATATGTAACATCCGTGGTACCTGTACTTATGACTGGAATATTGGTTAGTTAAGTACATACTATTACCAATACATCTTTGAATTCGATTCAGTATGGTAGTATGGTCATCCCTTTTTATTTTCACATTTTCTTCTCAATATTCATCACTGTCATGCATACAAAAGAGTCCGCGTTGTCCACAATCAAAGCTTTCGAATAACAGAAAAAAAAGAAAGAAATAAGCAAACACAATAATGATAGCAATAACAATTGTCCCTACAGAAACCAGTTTCATATATTTACGAATTTGGTGGAAAAAAGAAGATCCTGAGAACAGATCGACTTGACCTTGCCTAATTCCTTTAGAATTTATAAATACAGGGTTTATCAAAAGCATATCAGAAATTCAGAAAGGATCTATTGAAATTGAAACAGGTGCTGATTTACACATTTCATGGTCAACACAAGAGCCAATTCTAAAGACAATGTATAAAGAGCAACAAGATCATCCTGAATGAAATAGAATTAGTCTATGAAAGTCAAAATAAATCTAGCACCACATAAACAAGCTTGGTGCTAAAAACAATAAAAATGAAAACTCAAGTGTACAATTTGGATGACATCAAGCAGGGAAGCACGCAAACATCCAAGTATTAGGTACATAAATAAAACTAAAACATACATTCGAATATTCTCATAAAGAAAACATTAAACATCTCACCCGGCCCCAGTACCACACAGCCAAATAAAATGATAAAAAAACGTACTAATTAATAATTTAAACAAATATAAAAAGAGCAACATAATATATATTATGAATGATACTTTCGGATATAAAAAATGAGAGCGTCTATTCTCATAAAGAAAACATTAAACATCTCACCCGGCCCCAGTACCACACAGCCAAATAAAATGATAAAAAAACGTACTAATTAATAAAACAAATATAAAAAGAGCAACATAATATATATTATGAATGATACTTTCGGATATAAAAAATGAGAGCGTTGAAGAACATAATTATTACCTTTAAGAGATTTCATGACAGAATTATGAAGCAATAGAGGAACAATTAGAACTGTGGATGGACAAATAAGAATGTCAACTGCTGAAGATATTCAAGGAGGAGGGTGTTTAAAACATGAAGTACCTACTCGGGCGGATTTCATATACTTCTAAAAAAATTGGTGGATGATCTAGGGTTCTAGAGATCTTCAACTTTACAATTGGGTTGGTGTTCCAATCTGGCACATCTTTTTCCTAGAACTAAAACCAACTTATTTAACATGAGATTCATAACATGTTTACTTATGATCTTGTAACTTATGACATTTATAACAATGCATAATACAATGAATACATAAGAAGAAGAGGCTGCCCTCTTCAGTCCAAGGAGTAACAACATAAACTGAACAAAAAGGGACCAATAAGACAAAATCACCAAACTATTATGCAAACAAAAGATAAGTATAGATACATATTTCATATACTAATTTACCTAGGTAATCGTACATTGGGAAGCTAGGAAAAGATACTAGGAGCAAGAAAAATGTGGTGCTAATAATGTGAAACAAACCGTTTCAAGTAACCACATAAGTATTGCTCTTCAGTCCAAGGAGTAACAACATAAACTGAACAAAAAGGGACCAATAAGACAAAATCACCAAACTATTATGCAAACAAAAGATAAGGTTCGTCCAGAACACAGAATGGAAATGGAATTTGTATACTCGTACCTCTTCTATGGTCTCGCTGAAGGACTTTAACATGCCATCAAACATAATTATCAAGTTGTAGAGAAAGAAGAATGAGGAAAAAACCTATACTTATACCTAAGGAACATACACTCAGAAACACGTTGCCGAACTTTCTAGAGGAGACAGCAATGTTTGATTGGAAGTGGTAAAACAACGATGGAGTTTGTTGAATGTAATACAATGTCCCAACTTCCAAGATGGGACTAAAAAGAGCATGGGCTACATCAAAGTAAAAGGTTGGTTTAGATTCACTAAACCAAATAAGACAAACGGAGAGAAAGACAAAAAACGAGATGGAAAGAGGAAACAATGAGAAACAGAAGATGAAGTTCAAAGAGGACGAAGATACCTACTCGGGCGGATTTCATATACTTCTAAAAAAATTGGTGGATGATCTAGGGTTCTAGAGATCTTCAACTTTACAATTGGGTTGGAGTTCCAATCTGGCACATCTTTCTCCTAGAACTAAAACCAACTTATTTAACATGAGATTCATAACATGTTTACTTATGATCTTGTAACTTATGACATTTATAACAATGCATAAGCATAATACAATGAATACATAAGAAGAAGAGGCTGCCCTCTTCAGTCCAAAGAGTAACAACATAAACTGAACAAAAAGGGACCACTAAGACAAAATCACCAAACTATTATGCAAACAAAAGATAAGTATAGATACATATTTCATATACTAATAAATTTACCTAGGTACTCGTACATTAAGATGGTAGCGAAGTTCAAAAGATACATATTTCATATACTAATAAATTTACCTAGGTACTCGTACATTGGGAAGCTAGAAAAAGATACTAGGAGCAAGAAAAATGTGGTGCTGATAATGTGAAACAAACCGTTTCAAGTAACCACATAAGTATTGTGATGAAGAGTGTGAAGAGGTTGAGACTGTTGTCAAGAATAATGGAATAGCTTATCTACTTGATGACAATGAATTAGTAGCACGTAGTCATAACATCAAAACAACCGTAGACAAACAAGGCGTGTTCATAACGACCAACTTGGGAGGAGTTTGGTGAACGTGTTCCTATTCAAAACTTCTGAAAAGAGAAGATGAACGCAATGTACGAGTAGAAGTTGTTACCTTCACAATAGATTATGATAACAATGTAACGGCAAAAAACGACATTCAAATTAGCTTTCCAAATGTTGAGATGACAAAATAAGGAAGAAGCTACAACAAAGGGAAGCTGGGTATACGATAGATTTCAGCTTCCAACAAGTTCAAGGGAACAAGATTCAAACAATCTGAAAAGGGGAAAAAATGGGATGCAAAACAATATTCAAACAATCAGGTTCTAAATTAGATCAGAAATACCATTGAGAAAATAAGACTATGCACATCAAGCACAACTAACAGAAAGAGTATTAGGTACTTCATTTATGAATCCTATAAACAGAATTGATATTAATCTAGATATGAATGCAAACCCACAAAAAAGCAGACACAAAAGAATTTGAAAGTACCTCTCAGTAAACCCGAAATAATAGATATAATAAACATTTCTACAATACTTAAAATGTATAATTTATTGTGCAGAACTATAAATGGCCGTGACTATATTGTGTATAAAATACATAAAAAACTACTTACAATATAGACTAGTAAGTAAGTAAGTAAGTAAGTAAGTACACAATGGTCAAGAAATTATCTATGGCGATGATCTCTTTGCTTATAGCATAATTTTCAGTATTGCTGCACTTTTTGCTGATAGCCAAAAGACTCCTAAACAAACCAGAAACTAATGGCAGTTGTAGAAACAAGAGTATTGTAGACGTGGCAACATTTTTCCATTCAAAATCGAGCTTGTTTTGCGACAACGGTATTTGCATTTAAATAACTTAGGTTCCTAGACGGTGAGAAAAAAAAAAAAAAAAAAAAAAAAAAAAAAAAAACATTTTTTGGAAGGTTTATTGTAAAGCTATGCACAATTCCGAAGAGGTACCGTTCTGTCTGCTGAATAATTATCTACCTACAATGTTGCAGACAGACAGTCGAGTTTTGTTATTGCTCTCTCACAAATTAATTAATGTATATTCTGCACTCATACCAATTTTTGATATGCTCTCTGTTATACCATAAATATTTTGGTTTCCAACATGATATTTTATGTATTAGTGTACTTTTACACGCTTTGATTTTCTACAATTTTATTGCTTTGAACATTGAACCCTCATTTCCCTTTGAACTTCGAAGGTGGACAACATGTATCTAATAGAGATACTGTAGTGTAGATATTTATGAGAAATAGATGTGTATTGCACGTATGACAGAAGCTAACGTACCTAGAAATGTCTTTGCCATGCCAAACCGATTAAAACTCGAGATGAACAAAATGGGAATGCCAACAATTAAAACACAACTATAGACAACAATTACGTACCTATCAATATCAAGAATCCAGCTCACATCAAACTTTACCAGAATGTTACAAATTCAGATTTGGTATTTTCTGTGATTACCAGCAAGACCGTTTAAAACATAACAATCATAACACCAGCGCAAAGACCATAAAAGCAGAAAAAATGGCACATATTAATTACACTGAAACAATTATAAAAGAACACGTAAATGGGCAAATGGTGGACAGTGATCAATCAAGCCGCAATATTAATGGAAGAATTTCGAAATGGTCTCTTTGACTCCAAGATACCTAACTGAATATAGCTAGCAAGGAATCTATAAATTTGAGATCTACTAAACCCATTGTCCGCTCTGGAAGTGACAATCATAAATTGGAATAGCAACTGGAGATGGGGGGAAAAAAGCCAAGAAGAGAGTAACCAGAAAATTAGGAACTCTATTGGAAAATTAAATCTCAAAAACTAGAAAGCTGTTGATGGAAAACAAGAAAATAAATACAGGTGGCAATCAATAATATGGAAAGATCCCAAACCAGTTTCTATTCATTGTAGAAGAACAGAAAATGCTAAAGAAAGTGCTAACGCGCCGCGCCGACCCCATAGAAAATTGGGAAAAGTCACACGAAAAGAAGAATAATTACTGATGTACATACTACTCGTATACGGACGTAGTGATCCAGGCCCTAAGGAAACTAAAGGGCTTTCTATAGTGTGTACAAAGCTAGGACTCATTTCTTTTATCTGTTATCTTCTCTATGTAAAGAGCAGAAACACAACACAAAACAAAGATGGTAGCGAAGTTCAAACCATCGTCAGTAAAGCAAGTTCAGTAATTACGACAAATTATAGTGGAATGAAAACAATGACACTTTAAGAGTAGGAAAAGAATATCAGCAAAATACACAAGTTCTTTAGGCAAGGGAAGGGATAAACAAGTTGGTGACTCTTTGGATCTTCTGTGTCTATTTGGACTTGGAGAGTAGAGAATGAGAGGCAAAATAACACCAAAAGCTAATCTGGAGATGATTTTTTTATGGAGCACTTCTCTAATGGAGATTGAAATGTCATATATTTAGATAAAATTATATTGGAGTCAAATAGAATTCCCGGCAGGTAGGTATATGAGGTACTTGTAGTTGGAGCCAATGGCAAAAGGAATGAACATGTTTAAAGAGGTTTCAGCTTTCTAAAGAAGGACTTGGAAAACAAACTCTGGTTCTATTTTAGATCTAAGAAATAGTACGAAATCCCCAGGGCTCAAACCTTCTTGGCCCTTTTCAGCCAAAAGCTTTCATCCAGCAATATCATTGAACGTATTAAGTTTGGCATGGACATTTAAGACTGAAGATGTCCACAGAAACAAGAATACAATGCCTCGGCTCCGTCTCAAAGAATTTGAAGTTAAAGTTTTATAAAAAAAAAGAGAGAGAAAAAATGGCAAACAAGCTGAAGATGGTTCATGGGAATCAGCTAAATTTGTCGTCCATTCATTTTATTGTAGGTTTATACCTACTTTTTTTTCCACCATAAAAAATTCCGCCCAATTCTGAGAAATTTTGTTCCCATAAAATATTGGTATTTTTGTACATGTTTAGGTAATGTCTATTTAATGGTTTTGTACATAGGTACTTTTATTCGTGTTCCCAAAATCAGTGTAACTATGTATATGTAACATCCGTGGTAGGCACCTGTACTTATGACTGGAATATTGGTTAGTTAAGTACATACTACTACCAGTTCATCTTTGAATTCGATTCAGTATGGTAGTTATGGTCATCCCTTTGTATTTTCACATTTTTTTCTTCTCAATATTCATCACTGTCATGCGTAGGTACAAAAGAGTCCACGTTGTCCACAATTAAAGCTTTTGGGTATGCTGGTGCCAAGGCAAGAAATAAACCCTTGAAACTGGACAATATTTTGTAGAAACACATCAGGGTTTCCTCCTTTCTCGGAATCTTATCAAGCGTGGTTTCATTTCTATCCTGTTTTCACATGATATTTATCTCTAAAACTTCCTGAAATGGTCTGTCCTGAAATGGTCTGCCTGAAATCTTCTGTATTTTAAACCACTGTGCCATCTCCGGCCGAGTGCCGTTATGTTCACAAATTTCACAAAAAAACCACTCAAGACAAGTTGTCCAACATTGGACCAGAGATGGCGAGGCAAAGTATAGGGGTCATACATACATATTTATACCACGACATGCCTGTAGTGTCCTGTAGCGTCCATGACAACAAGAAGAAGAAATTCTCTTTGCCCCAGAATCTGATCGCTCGGAAGAACAATAGGATTAGTAAGGAAAAATCGAAATCAAAAAGATCAAGTCATGAAATTATTAGATACCTACCTATTTGTGGTGAAGCTGAAGCTTTTTATAGAAATTTTTGAGCTTTTTACAGACTCTTATGCTCCAATTTTCAGTCCTACTCGTATATGATCCAATTTTCAGTCTTATATGATCCACTTTTCATTCCTGTGATCCAATTTTAGTCAAATACTAGTATTGGATCATAGGAAGACTTGATAGATGAATGAAAGAAATCTTCAAAAGAACTGACTATCTTTCTAGAGCCGCAACATCAACAGGTACATCAGACGCTTTGATCACCTTATTTTTATGATGGGCATCTTCTAATTCAGAACTCGGATCTTTCGGAATCACGCATTCTCTACTTTGTACTTGTAGAAAATTACACTAATGTATTCTAGCAAGCACGATACTGTGTGACGGCTGTATATTATCGGCACTAAACATGGATAATGTTATTATTAAGTATCTCTTAATATCTTACAAGTTTGATTTATTTGCTTTACTCAAGGTCTCACATTTGCCAGCTCTTATTTTATGTTGTCACACGAGCCCGGCTGGTCACTAGATCCGCCAGTGTGTTGCAAATGTGTTTCTACTTTTCCAATCCAATACTCTTTCATATTCTACAGTTTTGTACGTTTGTGTTGGGTTACGAAAGCTGTGCCGATGCCGTCTGAAACCTGGGTTTCGCAATCAGATTTGGAGTTGTGATATACCGTATGCATCCTTGAGATTCACGAATATCGAGCATTAAAGCTTAAAATGGCATGTTCTTTCGATGATAACATGACTGAATTTCCCATCCACTGTACTTTTGTGTCCAGGTAGTCATGTAGCTTTTTCTAACCTTTGTAGGACATCAACGGAGTTTACTCTTCATCAATGGACTTCACTCTTCCAGGAGCACAGCATTTGCGGAATCCCTAGCACTTATGGCAGAACCATTGGATTCATCCAGTATCTCTGGCGATCGGTTTCAGTGAGGAGACGGACTGATTTATATGGTCCTAGCACATGGATAAAGTTACTTGGGCGGAACAGGATAATGTGTTATGACTGAATTTCCCATCCACTGTACTTTTGTATCCAGGTAGTCATGTAGCTTTTTCTAACCTTTGTAGGACATCAACGGAGTTTACTTTTCATCAATGGACTTTACTCTTCCAGGAGCACAGCATTCGCGGAATCCCTAGCATTTATGGCAGAACCATTGGATTCATCCAGTATCTCTGGCGATCGGTTTCAGTGAGGAGACGGACTGATTTACATGGTCCTAGCACATGGATAAAGTTACTTGGGCGGAACAGGATAATGTGTTGGTATACTCTTAGGTACTCTGAGAATATCGGAATCTAATAACGACACGCGCGGGGCCGTGGGAAACTCAATGAAGCGAAGACGGTCGATATAATTTGATACCTCTCAATGATCTCCCCAATAAGCTTTGAGATAATGTATACCTAAGTTACAATAATATGCTTGTATCTAAGAGGCTTAAGTTCAGAGCATAAGTTCAGACTGAACTGTTCAGTTATATAACTTTTAAGATGTGTCCACACATAATCGACGGCCGTTGACCATGTTTGGACACACCTTTATGATCATTGGTCTTTTCATCGTTTAGGCAGGGGAAAGCATGTTAGAACAGTTACTTTACTATCGTTGGCAAACCTTTGAATTCCCCTACATGACGCTTATAAACGCCACCTGCGACTGCGGCACAGGCAGATTTATTTGTGCTACATTTTACTAGGTTTTCCCGTTTGCCATGATAAGTACTCATATGCTGCGGTTTTTACCCGCCAACGCAATATTTCTTTATTGAAGTGAATATTAATGTGGGTAAATCAGTATCAATAAATTTGTTTTATGACTTTATGAGAGCTTGTAAATAATCTTCTTTCGAGGTTCAAGAAGCTGTCCAGTTAGGGTTCCAGATCAAATTTTTAAAAAGTAGGACATTTGGTTCCAAAAACCCGGACATTCCATCGAAAACCCGGACATTTCCCAAATTTCAAAATGTATAGTTTGCACCAGTGCACAGGGTGCAGAGAACACTGCATTTGCCTTACTTAAGTTGCACACGATCGTTCTTCTTCACATTCCGATGAAAGCAAAGGATTTTTTACTGGTTTTGTTGATGTTTCATGAATACGAATGTCCATAATGTAAAGACAATCATTAGTCATGTAAAATACACATTGCGCTCGTTTAGAATTGAGATCCGAGAAGTGAGGTTCGCTTTGGAGCTCAAAATTTAATGTCTTTTGAATCTTCTGAGGCTATAATAATAGCGATAGACTCGATATAGGACTCATGTGTTTTCCGCGTAAGGAATTATAGGGCAGTGACCTGATGAAGTCCTGTATGGATTGAAGATCGATACAACTAGATCGTTGTAGATCCCGTTGAAGTACGACTTCTAGGAGGTATAAGTACCAAGAACAAAAACAAAGAGTTTTAAATCCTAGGCACAAGCTCAACATTAAATCCTGAGCACAACCTAAAAGCTCACTGCATTGAGTCTTGTCTAGAGATGGAAACCTTTTAGGGCTGGGACTTATAGGATTATGTTGGAGTGTTTGTCAACCTTTGAGATTGTTCGGAGACAATTACCGAACAGTCTCCGAGAATGTAGATTCGTAGAAGCTGGGCTCATCCTTTAGGGCTGTTTGCCCCTACACCTGAGCCTCAGATGGGCTTTAGTCCCCGCGAATACTTGGAGCTTTACCAACATTTTGTAGCATAATATTGTCGACTCGAAGATAGTAAAATAAATAAATACCTATATACCCTACCTATTTGGATATTTGAAATTTTAAAGGGCGACAAAATTCCAAGAGTGATTGAAACATAATCGAAAAAATATCCATGCCAAATAAGTTGTTAATAAAGATTTAAAATATGTTCACAAGTTCACATTCTAAGCAGGGGTATGCTGGTGCCAAGGCAAGAAATAAACCCTTGAAACTGGACAATATTTTGTAGAAACACATCAGGGTTTCCTCCTTTCTCGGAACCTTGTCAAGCGTGGTTTCATTTCTATCCTGTTTTCACATGATATTTATCTCTAAAACTTCCTGAAATGGTCTGTCCTGAAACGGTCTGCCTGAAATCTTCTGTATTTTAAACCACTGTGCCATCTCCGGCCGAGTGCCGTTATGTTAACAAATTTCACAAAAAACAACTCAAGGCAAGTTGTCCAACATTGGACCAGAGATGGCGAGGCAAAGTATAGGGGTCATACATACATATTTATACACGACATGCCTGTAGTGTCCTGTAGCGTCCATGACAAGAAGAAGAAATTCTCCACGATTAGGAATTCAGAGCGTATGATCGGAATCAACCAATATCAATTATGCCATAAATTTATATCGCGAGCATATGCAGCATACCGTCGTCTCATAAGTTATGTGAATCACGCACGGCAACAAACTGCTGGCTGTATACAGATTAAGAGACCTAAAAATTCTGCCCATCCCAGTGGCGGGCACAAGGGGAAGGCAACGAGGAAAAGAAGAGAATATATACCTTGTTCAAGAAAAAATAATAGAATATACCTTGTTCATACTGACAGAAAAGGACTGGAAAGTGGAGGAAGTACTGGGACAAAAGCTCAAGTTGAAGGGCAAATAAAGAACGTACAAGTTTTGGTTTGACCGCGTCCGTATTCCCGAATCCGATCAAGGATTACTTCTGGACGACTTATCTCGGTTGCCTCGATTATGTCGGGACTTGGAAATCGGATGCCTGTCAGCGGCTGGCCTACCACATTCTCTTTATTTAGGTGAACATATCTTTTCAAAGAGACTGTTAACTGTTGATATGGCTCCGAACTCAAAACTTTATTATTCTACTAATTTCAATAAATTTTGGTCCTTTAGGGAAACTATGCTTAAAAGATGGAAATCCAAACTACTAAATAATTCCCCAAGCTTGAAATACCTAGTGTTGGTGTGAAATCTACTAACTTAAGAAAAAAACTAGTAAATCACTATTGGAGTATGTGGTATGCACACTTGAATGCATAAGTCTAGGCCTTCGTTTTACATCCCCCAGTACTTTAGACTCCTTCACTGACCGGCTAGTATATGACGCACGGCAACAAACTGCTGGCTGTATACAGATTAAGAGACCTAAAAATTCTGCCCATCCCAGTGGCGGTCAGAAGGGGAAGGCAACAAGGAAAAGAAGAGAATATACCTTGTTCATTTAGAAAGACTTATTCATCTTGACAGAAAAGGACTGTATAGTGGAGGAAGTACTGGGATAAAAGCTCAAGTTGAAGGGCAAGTAAATCACCCATTTTTGAAGACACCATCATTCTCAAATTGGTCAAAGCAATCTCATCTCCTGTGATCATCTTGGAGTATGTGCACACTTGAATGTCTAGGCCTTCGTTTTACATCCCCCAGTACTTTAGACTCCTTCACTGACCGGCTAGTATATACGGGATTAAGAGAGACCTAAAACTGTCTGCTTCACCGATGATGTGACCATATGTGCAGACCAATCAAATCCGTCCTGACCATAGATCCTAACATCTCATCTAACACATTGGACTAGATCTCCTTGCCCCCAAAAACCGGAGCCATCTCTGACGACAGTGTGGCCTCGGCTTGAAACCAGGCCGAATATACGGAAAGCAAGGTTCGTCCAGAACACAGAATGGAAATGGAATTTGTATACTCGTACCTCTTCTATGGTCTCGCTGAAGGACTTTAACATGCCATCAACCATAATTATCAAGTTGTAGAGGAAGAAGAATGAGGAAAAAACCTATACTTATACCTAAGGGACATACACTCAGAAACACGTATACTGTTGCCGAACTTTCTAGAGGAGACAGCAATGTTTGATTGGAAATGGTAAAACAATGATGGAGTTTGTTGAATGTAATACAATGTCCCAACTTCCAAGATGGGACCAAAAAGAGCATGGGCTACATCAAAGGATGGTTTAGATTCACTAAACCAAATAAGACAAACGGAGAGAAAGACAAAAAACGAGATGGAAAGAGGAAACAATGAGAAGCAGAAGATGAAGTTCAAAGAGGACGAAGGTATAATGAGAGACAAAATGGAGATAGAAACTTGGGATAGAAAATTTTGGGACATCACCCATTTTTGAAGACACCATCATTCTCAAATTGGTCAAAGCAATCTCATCTCCTGTGATCATCGCCGCACAAATGCTTTACGTACCTACAGGTAGGTATGCAAACTGGGCAAATGTTCCCAACAATATCCAGTAATTATATTGGAATTTGTATTAGGAACAAAAAAGCAAAGCAATATCTTAAAAGCGACAAATGTAGGTATTTGAGAGAGGAAAAAACGTAAAAAATGGACCATCCCATCCAATCACACACAGACAAAAAAAAATCGTTTATAACAGTATCCGGTAAAAATAAAAGCATGTAGGTACCTACACTATGGACAAAATTGGACAAAAAAAAGGAACATAGCAGTTGTGAAATTACCTGCAGCACCCTTTTTGGAAGTCCAGTTTTTTGCGAAAGTTGTTTGAGATCTTTGGCATCCGGATTGTGGTTGATGGCGAAGTAGCTCTTCATCGTCCGAAGTTGATGGTGCTTGAACGACGTCCTCATTCTTTTTGTCCTTTGATGATTGCCGCCTCCTAGGCCCGGCGTTCCGGGAAACACGTCTAAATAGGAATCCGAATTTTGTGTTTCCAGAGAACTTACGCTCGATTTGGTTTACTGAACCGACAAGAGGTGACGACAACCAACAAGGTGCTGCGGAATAATCAGCATGAGCAGGCTGTCTCTTCATGAGGTTATTGAATTCCTTAAATTTACTCAAATGGTGTGTTCACTGTCCTGTGATCCAATTTTGTCTTATGCTCCAATTTTCAGTCCTACTCGTATATGATCCAATTTTCAGTCTTATATGATCCACTTTTCATTCCTGTGATCCAATTTTAGTAAAATACTAGTATTGGATCATAGCAAGACTTGATAGATGAATGAAAATCTTCAAAAGAACTGACTATCTTTATAGAGCCGCAACATCAACAGGTACATCAGACGCTTTGATCACCTCATTTTTTTCACAGGAACCTCAGTCGGACATGATTTCATAGACCAGGTGCAAACAGTATTGAGTTTTGTGGTAATGCCGTTTAGGTGTAAAGAATTAAAAATATGTACATAGATCGTTCTGAGCTTTATTGAATTTCAAACAAGAGATCGACTGAGGAGGTCTCAAGACAATTGAAAATGTTGAAATTCAGGGATTGGTATAAGTAGGGCCATCGGCTATAATAAAAGCCCTATGTCACTGCGACCTGGTTAGATTTTTTGTGACTTTGATATTCAGGGAACACTCATTTTTTTGTACTTTAATATTTTCTTCGAATAATAAGGATAAGGACCTACCGAAATACATTGCCAAATACAAAGATACCAATACCTATGAGTATACCTAATAATTTTATTCTATTGAGGAAAATAGGAATTGAAACATTGGGAAACGGTCACACATCAGTGACACTAGGAAGTCAGTAGGTGATAACAAATCATCACCAGAACCAACACACAAAGTGACCTAGGTGATCATCCTGAGGTTTTACCTCTTAACGGTGGTGATAATCCATCATCTTATATTCAAAACCAACGGTTCCCAACCTTTTGTCTCCCGCGTACACCTTAGGTACCCGGGTTTAATCTCACGAACCCCCTCTACCATACCGAGGTTCCGGGTAGCCATACCTACTCGTAGGTTGATGTGTACCAGTACTACTGAGTCCTAAACACACAAATAAAAAGGAAATGTACGTGAAAAATGTAAATGTAGAACAATCTTTTGGCCGCCATTACTCTTTTTTACCACCAGGGATACCGCCGGTTGAGAATCACTGTTCCAAACCGAAAACCCCAAGACCTCTGGCCACAGCGCGACCCTCAGGTCGATTGGTTTATTTGTTTCTCTTTTCATGCTTCAACTGATTTCATTTCCTGTATTCATTTCAGAAATGTGGTTCTTGGTGTTTCCAGAGAACTTAGGCTCGATTTGGTTTACTGAACCGACAAGAGGTGACGACAACCAACAAGGTGCTGCGGAATAATCAGCTTGAGCAGGCTGTCTCTTCATGAGGTTATTGAATTCCTTAAATTTCCTCAAATGGTGTGTTCACTGTCCTGTGATCCAATTTTGTCCATTTCTTGACCCCGCCGGGAATCGAACCCGGGTCTCCCGCGTGCAAGGCGAGTGCAGTGACCACTACGCCATGGGAGCTGACTTAAACACACAAATGAAAAGGACAAAAACTTTAAAATGTACGTGAAAAATGTAAATGTAGTATTACAATCTTTTGGCCACCATTACTCTTTTTTACCCCCATCAGGGATACCGCCGGTTGAGAATCGCACACGATAAATTAAATTCGAAAATAATAATAATAATAATAATAATAATCAACGCTTTTCCTGTGGACACAATGTATGAATATGCAAGGCATGGATAATTTATCTGTCTCATTATATTATCTATTTACATAGGTATTAGATAATAATTATACTCATCCTAAAGGTAAGTACATAGTTTGGTACAATTTATTATTCAAGCTGCAATAATGACGTGTTCTATTTTAGTGGACATGCAATTTCAACAGGGATCAAGATAAAATCTTCTGTTTCAAGAATAACGAAAACTGAACAGCAACAAACATTTCCCTTACAGATAAGGTTCGTTCTCTGAACGGCTGGCTTTCTCCTAATCCTATCTTCCTCTCTGCGCTTTCGGGACGATAAGACCTTAGCAGTTACAGTTCCCTCTATCAAACATAAAAAAAAACATTTTCCTTACAGATAAGATTTGTTCTAGGAACGGCTGGCACTCTAGGGACGATAAGACCTCAGCAGTTACAGTTACTGTCAAACATAGAAAAAAAAAAACATTTGCCTGGCAACATTTCCTCATTCTGTTAGAGATCTCAAAACAAAAGAAAATCCGCTTGTTGCGTCTACAATTTCGCCCTTCTCTTCTTTCTCCCCATTAGTCTGTGATGTTTTCTCTCCATTCCGCCCTTCTCTCCAATTACAAAGAAGATACAATGTAACTATTCAATTAGGAAGCTTAAAGCCATCAAATAAAGGGTTTGGATATCATTTGAGTCCAATCAAAACTCAGCGTAGGAAGGGGGAGGAAAGTTGCAAAGTTGCTTGCGTAAGCGGCTTACGATATTCTTGACATATTGAAAAATTATATTTCCTCTCGGATTTTATTTCAGAAGGGCGGAATTACCCGTTTCCCCTCCGATCTTAATTTATTTTAAAAAATAGACACAATTATTATTCATCAGATTTTTTTCTTGATTTTCTCCCTTTTTATTGTACAGGGTAAGCCAAAAAGGTGACGATGGGTAGAACAGCTAACAAATTTTTAACTTGATAAAGATTAGGTAAAGTTGCTTGCGTAAGCGGCTTACGATATTCTTGACATATTGAAAAATTATATTTCCTCTCGGATTTTATTTCAGAAGGGCGGAATTGCCCGTTTCCCCTCCGATCTTAATTTATTTTAAAAAATAGACACAATATTATTATTCATCAGATTTTTTCTTGATTTTCTCCCTTTTTATTGTACAGGGTAAGCCAAAAAGGTGACGATGGGTAGAAGAGCTAACAAATTTTTAACTTGAAAATCATTAAGTAAGATCCTATAAGAATAGTTTTTTTTTTCTTTCTTTTCCAAAAGTAGATAAAGTGCCGATCCCTACACCAGTGGGGAAGAGGGTGTATACACACCGTGAGTATCTAGAAACCCCTAATCCTCGAATCCCACCCCTGGTTCTGAATCAGTGATAACAGAACCTGCCCCCCCCACGTGTTATTACCGATAACACTAACGTCTTACCGCGGTTATCACTTATCAGAGGTTATCGCCTTATCACCCAGAGAGATTAACTGGAGATGTCTCACTAAATCTGTTTCGTTTATCAGTTGAATGCGTGATAGCCCCTCTGTTGCCCCAGAATCTGATCGCTCGGAAGAACAATAGGATTAGTAAGGAAAAATCGAAATCAAAAAGATCAAGTCATGAAATTATTAGATGCCTACCTATTTGTGGTGAAGCTGAAGCTTTTTATAGAAATTTTTGAGCTTTTCTATAAATGGTGCCTTAGGAGCACATTTTAATGCTCCAGAAGCTTCAGGTGCCTATGTTTGAATTTGAGTCTTTGCTAAGCCTGCTTATGAAGTTCGAATAGATTGAAGCTCTTAGCGTCTAAAATAGGTATAGGTGATGTCTAGTCTAGGTCGCTAAGTACCCTACCTGGCTTCATACTAATAATTAAAATAACTTTCTTCAAAAGACTCAAGTGGCCAGATCACCATATTCATCATTTTAATGGTTCAAACAGAACCATAGAGATTAATACAGAAGTGCGCTTGCGCTCGTTTAGAATTGAGATCCGAGAAGTGAGGTTCGCTTTGGAGCTCAAAATTTAATGTCTTTTGAATCTTCTGAGGCTATAATACTCGTATAGCGATATACTCGATATATGTAGGACTCATGTGTTTTCCGCGTAAGGAATTATAGGGCAGTGACCTGATAAAGTCCTGTATGGATTGAAGATCGATACAACTAGATCGTTGTAGAACCCGTTGAAGTACGACTTCTAGGAGGTATAAGTACCAAGAACAAAACAAAGAGTTTAAATCCTAAGGCACAAGCTCAACATTAAATCCTGAGCACAACCTAAAAGCTCACTGCATTGAGTCTTGTCTAGAGATGGAAACCTTTTAGGGCTGGGACTTACAGGATTATGTTGGAGTGTTTGTCAACCTTTGAGATTGTTTGGAGACAATTACCGGTTGGAGTGTTTGTCAACCTTTGAGATTGTTCGGAGACAATTACCGAACAGTCTCCGAGAATGTAGATTCGTAGAAGCTGGGCTCATCCTTTAGGGCTGTTTGCCCCTACACCTGAGCCTCAGATGGGCTTTAGTCCCCGCGAATACTTGGAGCTTTACCAACATTTTGTAGCATAATATTGTCGACTCGAAGATAGTAAAATAAATAAATACCTATATACCCTACCTATTTGGATATTTGAAATTTTAAAGGGCGACAAAATTCCAAGAGTAATTGAAACATAATCGAAAAAAAAATCCATGCCAAATAAGTTGTTAATAAAGATTTAAAATATGTTCACAAGTTCACATTCTAAGCAGAGATCTATCTAATATCAGAGACTAGATCACCTAAGGTATGTATTTTGCTTAATAAACCACATAAAAGCCTACATGCTTGTTTCGTGTAATAGGTAGCTAACTAGTAATTAGAGTATTTGCTGTACAGGGAAAAAGTTTCATACTATCTAAATCAATAACTTGAGTAATCTATAAAAAAGTTTCGTTAAACCACTACTTACACTAAACCTTGAGATATTTCATAGCTACCTAATAGTTTTGCCCACAACAATTTAACACCTGCAGCTTATATGGTAAGAGTACACCTATGTGTAGGCAAGGAAAAGTTTATCGTGTAAAGGTATTTTTCGAATAGACCACAGCTTGTAGGTAAAGTAGGTATTATAGCACTTTATAAGTACGACTGTTAGTAATCTATTTATCTCTGTGGATCTAGCTATCTTAATCTCGCCAGCCCTTTGAGTCCAGGAAGACTTCGAGTAATCCCAGTCCATAGATAAATCACTGACTATAACACATCTCGAGAGCCAAGGGGAGTAAAACATATTATATTAGGTACCAATAATGTACAAACAAGCTTAGCTTTATACAGGTACATATGGGAGTTACATGTATGTTTCAAATGCGATAATGATTTTATTATTTTACCAAATTGTATAGTAGGAATAACTTCCTGTGTCCATGGTGTCCTATTTAGTGTCGGTATTTAGATTTTAAATGTTTTGGGAACTTTTTTTAAGAGGTTTCATAGAGGGAACTGTAACTGGTAAGGTCATATTGTCCCGAAATCGAAGAGAGGACAGGATAGGAGAAAAGCCAGCTGTTTCGTGAACCAGCCTTATCAGCCATGGCTGCTAGAAGAATTATTTTCTCTATTTTTTGTCATCATCTTTCGGCTGTATCTAAAGCCGCTACAACAAACAAGAACCAGCCTTACCTGTTTAGGATAAAGTTCGCCCCGGGCGAGAATAGAACTCGCGACCTAGTGCTTACAAGACAGGCACGCTACCCTCCAAGTTAACTAGGCTGGCCCTATAAAGATTATATCAGCAGCTGTGAGAAAGAACAAGAAAACTCTACAGTTTCCAATTTCCAGGAGCCTGGAATTCCACCTGGTAACACGTCATGCTGTTATTACAGTGTTCCACATATTAATTATTCCGCCTATATTTAGATCACGATTAGTTAGAAAGATGGCGACCTTGATTTTCACAACTCCGCACGGTAGGTTTTTTATTCAATCTCACAGGCATTGCAAATGATTTTGCTGGATGATGGTTAGCAGATAGTTATCTCAGAAGCACAATTTTAATGCAGATAATCCCTTTTAAACTGACCGTGACTGTGCGAAATAGTTGATGTCACTCATAATATTATAATGATGAAAATTGATAACTCACGTTTTCATCACCTGTGGGGATACCCTACGACATCTACTTATCGAACAATGGTTCATGTACATCAAAGAATGAAGATTGCTGATTTGAATAAACAAAAAAACATAATGATAATGTTACCACGATACCGATCATACCTGAATAGCAGAGAGAATTAAGTACAATTAACTAGTCATTAAGTAAACTGCATGAAGTACTTAGGTATCTCATTATTTCGGTATGATAGGGTCTTAACAGTTACAGATCCCTCTATCAAACCTCTTTAAGCCAGTCTAGTTAGCTCGGTTGGTAGCTTGTCTGCCTTGTAAGCGACCTTGGGTTTGATTCCCGCCCGGGGCAGATTTCATCCTGATGGGATAATGTTCGTTCTCTGAACGGCTGGCCTTCTCTTCGTTCTCTCACAGAGAACCAGAGGACTTTTTTGGGATGATAAACCTTAGCAGTTACTACAGTTCCCTCTGTCAAACCTTTCAAAAAAAAAAAACTATTACTTATTATTTTAGTTTAATCTAGTACAGTCTATACAAAAAAAAACTGATTAGCTTACCATGAATCAAAGAGAAGGGCACGGAGAGGAGCTTCTCTATCGGAGGGGGGAGGTGGTATCCGTAATATAATCTCCTCCATCAGGTCATCAACCCCTAGACCAGTCTTGGCTGAAATCTGAAACAGAATAAGGACTTTTAAGTGGGACACACTAAAACACACTTAACAAGACTGTGGGAATTAAAATCAAGGCCATTTCTTCACCTCTAGAAAAGATGGGAAAAATATTCCCTCTAAAATGTATTTACCAACTTATTATTATTATTTAAACAAAGTCCCATTATGCCAACAGTTTAAACAGTGTGCCTTTCTCCGAAACTAGGTTAATTCAATGTCAATTACTTTGTAAATGTAAGGATAACATCACGTTTTCCCATCATGAGAAGTTGATCTAATCAAAATGGAACTTCATCAAAGCACAAAACAACAAACCCCATCTAAAACCGAAAATACCGTTCAACATAATCTTCCACTTAAGCCAGAAGGGTTAACGAGGATTACATTGATGGATCGATTCCCGATTTCCCTTGTGATTGATTTCAATGAGGTGAAGTTCATAGTTAAAATCATCCTCGATTGCGGTAGAGCATTGATCAAATACTCAATGATCCGGAAATTTATTATGTTTAAATTTCAATTCCTAGGTTTTATGAATGTATGATTATCTGGGACATGGAGATTGTCTCGTCATATTTCCGAACAGTTCTGTGAATAACTCCTCTTTGTAAAATTTCAGAATGGGTACGCATACGCACCATTGAACCATTCTCTTGTAAGGATGAGGAAATACAAATTTATCAATATTTATACCCACTCATTCTGCTATTATTTCCAACATATTCTTGCACTAGGTCTAATAATTTGTATCCTTGTTTGCGTTTGATTGATGGCATTCCCAGTGCGTTGTCACCTTGTGCTGATGGGAGATGGGGTGACTCTACGTATTCTGTATTGATGTGTGACGGGTGATTGACGTCAGGTATGTATAGTAGGAATAACTTCCTGTGTCCATGGTGTCCTATTTAGTGTCGGTATTTAGATTTTAAATGTTTTGGGAACTTTTTTTAAGAGGTTTCATAGAGGGAACTGTAACTGGTAAGGTCATATTGTCCCGAAATCGAAGAGAGGACAGGATAGGAGAAAAGCCAGCCGTTTCGTGAACCAGCCTTATCAGCCATGGCTGCTAGAAGAATTATTTTCTCTATTTTTTGTCATCATCCTTCGGCTGTATCTAAAGCCGCTACAACAAACGAGAACCAGCCTTACCTGTTTAGGATAAAGTTCGGCCCGGGCGAGAATAGAACTCGCGACCTAGTGCTTACAAGACAGGCATGCTACCCTCCAAGTTAACTAGGCTGGCCCTATAAAGATTATATCAGCAGCTGTGAGAAAGAACAAGAAAACTCTACAGTTTCCAATTTCCAGGAGCCTGGAATTCCACCTGGTAACACGTCATGCTGTTATTACAGTGTTCCACATATTAATTATTCCGCCTATATATAGATCACGATTAGTTAGAAAGATGGCGACCTTGATTTTCACAACTCCGCACGGTAGGTTTTTTATTAAATCTCACAGGCATTGCAAATGATTTTGCTGGATGATGGTTAGCAGATAGTTATCTCAGAAGCACAATTTTAATGCAGATAATCCCTTTTAAACTGACCGTGACTGTGTGAAATAGTTGATGTTGTCACTCATAATATTATAATGATGAAAATTGATAACTCACGTTTTCATCACCTGTGGGGATACCCTAAGACCTACGACATCTACTTATCGAACAATGGTTCATGTATGTACATCAAAGAATGAAGATTACTGATTTGAATAGACAAAAATTGCATTGGCACTATTTGCAGAAATGGCAAAAGTACCAGTTTTCCTGAGTGGAATTTCTAGATGGGCCCAGGTTACTCATCCTATGGAAAATGTGTTTTAAATGGACGAAGAACATGGTCATTAATTAAGTACAAGGTATCATAAAACAAGATAATTTCCTCCTGCATTCGTTATCCGACACTTCTCATGTGATAGGAAGGTAATAAAAGAATCAATTTGTTCGGCCTATGCTTGGAAATCATATCCTAGTAATTATAACAGCTAAATTTGCGTGAAAATTATGTAGGATCTTAAAATAGAAGGTAGCTTGTTGAAAACCAGGCGTACTTACATACCTTGTTCAATAATATTTAATATAAATGCCACTTATACACGATTCATTCAATCAGCATAAAAAGATAAAACAATTGACAGGAAGAAAAAGATCAAGTTGTAATGGAATATTAATAAATGATGATAACAATTTGATAATTGATGTTGATGAACGGTTACAACACTGGAAAAATTATATTTTGAAACTCTTTGATGATGAACGACCTGAAGATAACGAATTGGGAAGCAATATAACAACAGGACCTGACATAACATTAGAAAGCACGTAAAAAAAATGTTCCGTTCATATTAGGTTGGTATTATGAAGAAAAAAAAAAAAACAATTACAATTTGTGGTAATTTTATACTTCGAATAACAAACATGTGCATGGTAAATGATTTTATGCGAGAAATAACAATAACAATTAACGTGAATATGAATACGCACTAGAAGAATTATAGCGGAATATTAACTGGAGAAAATTAAAAGAGAGTTATAGCTACTTGAACTTAATATGATGTTGGGCGTTGGTAGTAAGTATGAACAGATAGGAAGGATATGAAGATTAAGTTGTAGGTAATGAATAGGTAAACAGTTTGGACCGAATTGCTATTAGGACTATAAGTAGGTACATGGGTTCAAAACAAGGTCTGTGGAAAGGCCACGGACTATTCTGGTAGAAACCTAACCATGAATAAAATAACCTAATACTATCGTGAAAATAATGAGAGAGAAGCCCAAATCATGTAACACAATACACATCAACATTTCCACTTTCATACTGAAGTCTGAAGAAGAGTCATGGAAATAACAATAGAAGCCCAAATCATGTAACACAATACACATCAACATTTCCACTTTCATACTGAAGTCTGAAGAAGAGTCATGGAAATAACAATAACAAGAACATTAGCAAGGCATAGCAACAGCAGAAGCTATTAGCAGATATAAAATTATATCACACTCAGATGACTCTTGATATACAAGAGAAAGAAAGACATGGAATCCCAATAAAACACATGGCAAAAGCTTCTAAGAAACTTGTGACTTCTGGCTACCATTTCAAAGAGCAAGAAGGCAAGGTTATAAAATACATGAGAGCTGCAGATGATGTTATAAAAACAAGTTCAAATAAAAGTACAGAATGGAATGAAATGAAAGACATAATAAAATAAAATGATAAAAGAAAAGGAAGAGGAATATTGTGAATTGTAACAAATATGTTTCAATAGATTACCTTATACAAGGTGGATGAACAAGAAATGCACAATCTAAAAAATCAAGAAAAACTTCGAAGTTTTCAAAAAACTGTATGGTTTTACATAACATTCGTGTATTAAATTAGGGAAAATATTGAAAATTTTGTATAAATTCAAAATAACATCCTTGTAGATCAATAAGAATCTAGGTCCAACTTTCTTATAAAAATTAAATTTTGTGGCTGCATCTTTTAGAAAAGTTCCGAATGAAAGTACAGACTTCCATGTATCTTGTACAATTTCTTCTATAGGTACCTATACCCTTTGAGCACTTGCACTTTGATTTTCACCCAGTATAAGCTATGGTACATTGAGTTGGAGTACAGACTCAGCAAAGTACATGATATAAATATATAAAGTTATATATTTTAAACGGTTGACTGAAGCTTTGAACGTCGGTGTGTGTTTGTGATAATATCGGGATGGTGTTCACTACTGGTACTGGCATTAGATTCCTCTTCCATGAGGCAAGCTGCAAGTACTTGTCCATAGGTCGAGAACATTTGAACATTATTTTCATTTACTTACCTACCTATGTTTTGCATACAAACGGAATCATCATTTTCTTAATGTAATTAAACTCTGATCATCAGGTACGTACGATTATGAATGGTATGATAATGTTACCTCATTTTTTATTTCTTCAACTTTTAAACATTAAAAAACGACATAAAATGAGTACTTTGATAACAATTCTCATGATTTGACGCTTCGTTCACCTCGATTTTCCGTTAGGTAGGTTAAATAACATGTTTATTTTATGATTATCTATCTCAAAGTATCAGGTATCTTGTCCACAAGGTGTGGAATATCCTGAGGCATTGTGGAATAATAAATTTCAATAGTGTTCGACTCACCTAAATTGGCAGTCAATCCTTCGATGTCTTTGGGTTTTCGTTTCCTCGGCCTTCCTTTTTGTCTGGGCGTGGGAGCACCGTTGAAAAATGAGTTCACTTTCACCGAGTCTGGATTGGAAGGGGATGGAGTTTCGGACGAATGTATGGAAGAATGATGATGGTGATGATTGTGGTGGTGGGAATGGTGGTGGTGGTGACTGAAATCCGGAGACGGTGAGGTATAGTGCTCGTCATAGTCTGGAGATATCATTGGTAACTCTTGATAGTGGGATCTACAATACACGAGACCATCCCGCATTCCGAAATGATCACCTGAAAGCAGCAACAAGCAAGCAGTTAGCAGTTGTGTTGAGGAAATTAATGATTCATGCTGAGGCGGATAATGCCAATTGCAGATGTTTCCGATATTATTATGAAGTAAAATATCTAGGTACCTACATCGATATGTGTTGATTTCCCAGTATTAGGTATATGCATACCCTGATAAAGTTATCTGATAGAAAGATTCAATATTGCATTAATTACATCCTTATTTTCCTTGTGCTCATTTTAAGCAAATGTAAGAAAACTACAGAAAGCCATAATAATTTTTAATACTTGTGATAAGACATTTTTCCCTGTATCTACATAGGTATATTGGTTACTACATTTCAAAAGAATCACAAAATTATTTAAAAGCAATGCCAACACATCTCCCTGCGTTTTTGCGACGAAAAACCTTCTTACCTACCTTTTTTTAAAATATTTGAACATGTTATACAGGAAAAGCACGCTACATGGAACACATATTCTTGAGCCCGCATCACCAACTCCGTGGACGAAATTGTTGCCTGACATCGGAAACATCTTTTCATTCCAAATATCCTGAAACAGAGAAATGTCGAAGAGAAATTAGAAGCTGTAACTCAAAATGAGTGTCAATTGAGACCGTTGAGAGTATTGTATTTGGTATCTACAAAAACCAGAGCATCACGCTTCTAAAAAGATACCAAGTCGTAAGTTGATTGACACTTTGTAAAGTCAAAATCTGGAGTACAACCTAAAAAAGTCTCCTCCATTCCTAAAAAAGGTCTACTTGACTTTAATGTTCTTTTCCCCATCTTTTGTGTCTTTATGGCGCAATTCAGTCTGTTAAATCGGTGTGTCGGCAAAATGAATTGGATTGTCGTTCAAGTACAAAACACGGTAGAAGTTCCTACTTTTTATCCGACATGACCAAGCCCCAAACGCGAGGGTTTTATTCATTTTCAGAAGAAATAAAATACCTGAACCTTTATGGCGAGATCATAAAAGGCTATGAAACCTCTTAAAAAAAGTTCCCAAAACATTTAAAATCTAAATACCGACACTAAATAGGACACCATGGACACAGGAAGTTATTCCTACTATACATACCTGACGTCAATCACCCGTCACACATCAATACAGAATACGTAGAGTCACCCCTCATAAAAGGCGAGCCGAATTGAAAATGCAGTAGTAAAGAGACTTTGGGTCGCATCATCACCTGTATTCAGCTAATCTTTGTGGGTTTTGGTGAAAACAGTAGCACAAGTTTTACTCCAGGTTTCGAAGGCTATGAAACCTCTTAAAAAAAGTTCCCAAAACATTTAAAATCTAAATACCGACACTAAATAGGACACCATGGACACAGGAAGTTATTCTTACTATACATACCTGACGTCAATCACCCGTCACACATCAATACAGAATACGTAGAGTCACCCTATCTCCCATCAGCACAAGGTGACAACGCACTGGGAATGCCATCAATCAAACGCAAACAAGGATACAAATTATTAGACCTAGTGCAAGAATATGTTGGAAATAATAGCAGAATGAGTGGGTATAAATATTGATAAATTTGTATTTCCTCATCCTTACAAGAGAATGGTTCAATGGTGCGTATGCGTACCCATTCTGAAATTTTACAAAAAGGAGTTATTAACAGAACTGTTAGCTCAACTGATTGTGGACTGTGGTATTTTCGAGCCCATAGAGTGTAAGGCGAAATGAACGATGGCTATAAAGTGACTTCTTAATACGACAAAGGAGCACTTACATATATTAAACCATAACTCTTTCACTTACTCAAAACCAAACCATAAACCACAATTGCAAAAGAAGGAGAAGAAGAAAGCTGTCAAGAACTCCAGAATTTTAGAAGCATCAATATGATGCAAAATATGATGAACATTTAAATTCGCAGGAAATGGATGATCGAACATTTATATTTAGCTCAACTGATTGTGGACTGTGGTATTTTCGAGCCCATAGAGTGTAAGGCGAAATGAACGATGGCTATAAAGTGACTTCTTAATATGATAAAGGAGCACTTATATTAAACCATAACTCTTTCACTTACTCAAAACCAAACCATAAACCACAATTGCAAAAGAAGGAGAAGAAGAAAGCTGTCAAGAACTCTAGTATTCTAGAAGCATCAATATGAGCAAAATATGATGAACATTTAAATTCGCAGGAAATGGATGATCGAACATTTATACTTTGATGACAATATAAATATAATTCCTCAAGTTCTTAAAGCCCCTCCAAATTACAATAGGTAGGTAGATGTCAACAATACTTAAAGTAACCCTAGAGTATTTATCATAGGCGGATATAAGTTGACTAAATTCATCGAACAATGGAACATCTTTTCACCATATTTGGTGTTTTATTTCCATCTCTAACCTACATAAAAAAATATGGTGGCTAAGATGTTTGTGCAGCAACAATGATACTTATAAAAAAAATGGTTGGTTCGGTTTGGTTTGGTTCAACAGGTTGAATAAATCGGGTTCGATATAAGTTGACTAAATTCATCGAACAATGGAACATCTTTTCACCATATTTGGTGTTTTATTTCCATCTCTAACCTACATAAAAAAAATATGGTGGCTAAGATGTTTGTGCAGCAACAATGATACTTATAAAAAAAAAATGGTTGGTTCGGTTTGGTTTGGTTCAACAGGTTGAATAAATCGGGTTTGCTCGAAGCTATTGAATTCAAATGTTGTGTCACAAAGCTATAGTCAAAGTACCAAACAGTATAATAAACAAACCAAAACATTTCGATTGGTTCTTTCTACTGGATCCAACAAAACTGAGACGTCCCTCACTTTATATCTCATATTTGTAATAATTAGCTACAGTCATATTTAGGACCCATCATATGTATTTAGAGCTTGACAAAATGATTAGGTATTTCAGTTCTTTTTAGTAATTGAGGTAGGCAATAGATGATGATAAATCTGTTGTGTCACAAAGCTATAGTCAAAGTACCAAACAGTATAATAAACAAACCAAAACATTTCGATTGGTTCTTTCTACTGGATCCAACGAAACTGAGACGTCCCTCAATTTATATCTCATATTTGTAACAATTAGCTACAGTCATATTTAGGACCCATCATATGTATTTAGAGCTTGACAAAATGATTAGATCAGTTCTTTTCAGTAATTGAGGTAGGCAATAGATAATGATAAATGTAATTCAGATATCCAAATTATCATAGTTCATGAGTTCAACCATAGTTTTCATTAGAATCAAATATGATTCCCTGACAACGTGCTCCAAGAATTGCCTGATGATCAGATAAACAACATTTACTAACAAGAAAATTAAGTTTAACATTTAAACTTTTGGGGATCCTAGATTAGTGCTAAATAAAGACATTAAAGAATTTCGGGTGTGAGCTGGGGCAACGTTGCCAAAATCCATTTCAGTAGATAGTTTTGTAAAAAATATTTTCTTATTGCTGGTTGTATTAGGTACGAGTCATTCGGTTAAGAATTTCATCCCTTTCTCGGATAGAATTATTGTAATACAAATTGAAACCACCACTACAAATACAAATATAATTCAAGTATATGCACCCACGGGTAATGCTGAAGAAGAGGAAATTGAATCATTTTATGAAAATTTAAGACATGTGAGAAATCAAATGAAAAATAATGACATGACAATATTGATGGGAGATTTAAACGCCAAAATCGGGAAGGGAAAGCAAGATCATATTGTGGGAGACCATGGTTTAGGAGAACGCAATGAACGAGGTGATATGTTCTTTAACTTTTGCCTGGAAAAGAACCAAGTCATTATGAATACCTATTTCAAATTGCCACCAAGAAGATTGTACACTTGGACAGCACCGGGAGATTCACCTGAACACATCATAAGGAATCAAATAGATTATATCACGGTCAACAAACGATATAGAAATGCAATTAAATCAGTAAAGACATATCCAGGGGCAGATGTGCATTCCGATCATAATTTGTTAGTAGCTGACATAGAAATAAAATATAAGAAAATACAGAGAAAAAAACATCAGCAAAAGAAATTGGACCGAGAAAAACTACAGAGCAAAGATTTAATCAATGAGGCATCAGAAGAACTAAAACATAAACTTAACTCGATAGAAATGAATGAATTAACACTACTTATGAACGAAGACAATGAAGTCCATAAAAACAAAATTAATACGACATGGAACGAAATCAAAGAAATTTTAGATGGAGTAACGAAGACGAAGTTTGTAGAAGACAACTCACAGAATAAGAAACAACAGTGGATGACGGAAGAAATTCTTCAACTCATGGAAAAAAGGAGAACAGCTAAGCAGAACATCAATGAATACAGAAGAATTCAAACAGAAATTAGGAGAAAGATCAGAAAAGCAAAATCAGAGTGGCATTCACAACAATGTCTTGAAATTGAAGGATATGCACTTATACACGATTCATTCAATCAGCATAAAAAGATAAAACAATTGACAGGAAGAAAAAGATCAAGTTGTAATGGAATATTAGTGAATGATGATAACAATTTGATAATTGATGTTGATGAACGGTTACAACACTGGAAAAATTATATTTTGAAACTCTTTGATGATGAACGACCTGAAGATAACGAATTGGGAAGCAATATAACAACAGGACCTGACATAACATTAGAGGAAATACAAAAAGTTCTAAAAAATTCAAAAAACAGAAAAGCTCCAGGGCCCGACTCAATACATGTTGAAATACTGAAAATGTTTGACGAAGCAACATTGAAAATTCTGATGAAACTCTTCAACACAATCTATCACACAGGACTTTTTCCAGAAGATTGGCTGAAATCTACTTTTATCCCATTACCTAAAACTTCAAGCGCTAAAAAATGTAGCGAATATAGGACAATTAGTCTTATGAGTCACGCCCTGAAAATATTCCTTAAAATCATTCATCAGAGAATATATCGGAAAATCGAAGAACATTTTGGAAACACTCAATTTGGATTTCGGGGTGGATTAGGAACGCGTGAAGCCTTATTCAGTGTGCAAGTTTTAATGCAAAGATGTAGAGATATGAATCAGGATGTTTATTGTTGCTTCATCGATTTCGAGAAGGCATTTGACCGGGTGCAGCATAGCAAGCTGATAGAGATGTTAAAGAAGACCAACATAGATGATAAAGACATACGGATTATTGGGAACTTATATTGGCAACAAAAGGCAGTAGTGAGAACAGAGAATACTGAAACAGAAGAAGTATTTATAAAACGCGGAGTAAGGCAAGGCTGCATTCTTTCGCCGCTCTTGTTCAACCTATATTCAGAGGAGATATTTAAAGAAGCTCTAGAAAATGTAAATGAAGGAATCAACATCAATGGTACAGTCATAAATAATATTCGATATGCTGACGATACGGTGATCCTTGCAAGAAATATAGAAGAATTACAAAAGATCATGGACAACATAGTAGATAAATGTAAGAAATACGGATTAAACCTAAACATTAAGAAAACCAAATACATGATAATCAGTAAAGAGAAAAATCAAATACCAACAGATCAAAGAATCTGATTACTTTGGGATCAAGATTATTGGGGATGGAAAATAGCTTTGTATTTCTGTGGTTGTTCCATTTTCTATTACTTTCATTCTTTCTTTTACAACCTTCAAGTTTTCTACAAATTAATGATTTCAGATCCCTATTCGTGCAATCAGTCCAACAATTTTTTTTTGATTATGACTCAGATCAAATTGAACGAAATAAATTATGGAATTTCCTGCAGTAACAAAGGAAAAGGTCAAATTGCATCAGAAAAAAAAACGATATTATTATATCGTCTGCTGTGAAACTCTTACCTGTGAGTGGAATTGATGGAAAAACACCTGGGAAAAATGGCGAAGTTAGTGAAACACACAAAAATAACACTGTCAATTTTATTCCAAACAAACCACACTACCATTCAGAGAAAAAAGTGTTTTTCTCACTAATAAAACTAAGAAAAAAACCGTTTTTTTTTTTTTTTTTTTTTTTTTTTTTTTAGTCGGATCAAATATCATTTTGAAGAAAACAAAATTATCTATAAGATGATTTTGGTTTTAAGTTCTTAAGTCAAACGAGAACAAATACAAAAATCACAAAAAAAGTGCGAACCTTTGGTCCACCCTACCCTAAATATAACGTTTATCTACACTTCTACAATCTACATGGACTGCGAGATAGATCAGGTACCTACTAGAAACTAGAAAGTTATAGTTAGTTTTCCTTTGGTGTGAAAAGCACGATTTCTCGATAGGATTTTACAGAAAGACATAAGCACAACATCCTCTCTCTCTTTCTCTCTCTCTCTTTTATCCAGTAGGTACCCAGATGTAGGTATTTATTTTCATGACTAGATGTACGTACCTAGGTATACATATATGTAGACATGTAGCTATAGGTGAATTCGGTTAGTTCAAGTTTGGCACTAGGCTCTCCTCTTGACACCCATGGATGGCATGTCACACATTTCATTTGTCACGTCACATTTAGCAGAAGCGTTACATCAACATCACAAGGTAGAAAGCCATCTGAACATTTAACGTGCAGAAGATTATATTAATTTAAACAGGTTGATCAACTTGGTTCATACGTGTTTTACCTTTCCTTATTTCTTCGTGGCGTTTTGACACTGATTTAGCAAAGGGTAACTTTAACATCTTTCACCGTTCAGAGACTGGTGTATACCTAATACCGCCTAACATTCACCCTACGCCTCTGATTCCTAGCTATGCTATGGGTATACAACACAACGATTTGTAACTAATAATAGTTTGTATGCAAATTTCAATTAACATCCCACCAGATACGCCTTTTTGCCTCGCACTTATGTACCTGACTTCCTAAATGTGCACTAGACATGGCACTTTTCATAGAGTTTGCAATCCATGTATAAGATACGAATAAACGTTGTAAAGTTTTGATGTTAACAATATGTTTGTAGGGTGGAAAGTTTAATGCAGTATGCACATCGGTAATAATATTATCAATCCTGATATATTATGGTGAAGTTAATGCATTATGCGTGATTATATTCAGAATTAATAGAACTTCGAAAGGGGAAGGGGGAAAAGTTAGATTAGGTAAACGCGTTTGATTATCTTGATAGTGAGGCATTAGAAAATGTTTAGAAGATTATACGTTCGTATAATTAAGGCCAATATCATTACATGGACAATTTCTTTTCACGAAGGTTTTGTTGTTTTAATTATTTTTTTATTTGTTCATCCACAGATTCTACAGTGTGTCCCAGAAGTCTGTGTTCAGCCGTCGTAACTTTTCTACGGCTGAAGGTACATTTACTGCCTAGGTGCCGACCTAATTTACCGTTAAGCCCGCCGCACATTTCAAGCTAAGTTGTGCCACTTTTAATAGCAATGGCTCCTGAAAATCCAAATTAATGAAAGCCTAAATAGCATCGTATGACCCCGCGCCTTAAGGTGTGTCCACACACAGTCGACCGGCCGTCGATGGAGGTCGACTGAACCGTTCACACAGCCTCGATAACATAGATTGACCTCGTCGTCGATCGACTATGTCTGGACACACCTTTAGAGAACTCTGGTGGTTGGGGAAAGAGGCTACATAACGGATAGCAAAAAGACTTATTCAAGAGTAGGCATAGACAGAGTTTTCCATTTTACACTTTCTTTCCTGTATTTACCCTTGTAATATTGTAATCTATAATTGATGCAAATAAACAAAATACCTACAAACAAATAGAAATTTACAAAATAAAATTATTTACACCACGTTTTATGAGACACCCTGAAATAAATAATAGGCCATCATCATCCAGATTAACAATCGGAAAATCATCATGTCATGTTTTTATTTTATCTAGGTAGGTATTTTAATTTTAAACAATGTACGGTATGTTATGAATATATGTAGTAGGTAGGGGAGAAGGGGGCAAGACGGGGTACCTGAAATTTGACGGCCTATATCTCAAAGAAATGAAAACGGATTTTATTGAAATCGGTTTCTAACGAAAGGGAATATGTTTAAAGTTATAATGGAAAAATAAAACAAAAGAAATATGAACACTTCGTGGTGGAAAATTTTAGTTAAGTAGAAAAAGTCCCTAAACCCCGTCTTGCCCCCAGCGTGGGGCAAGACGGGGTTTCACATGGGGTAAAATGGGGTTGGTATCTTACAGCACAAGGTGCATCTTTGGCTTTGTACTATCTATTTGCATAGGTCACAAATATGAATAGCTTCTGGGTCGTCATCTTCTTCCCCAGCACATTTGCAGTGCGCCCAGTTTTGGCAAATACCACACTGAATCCATCCTTCTACGGATTCTGAGTATAGGTGGGTGCAATATATGCATTCAGCATCACTCGCATCACTCTCACTCGACGAAGACTTATGTCTCTCAATTCTCCTTCTTTTCTCCTCTCTCTTCTGTTTTTTCTTTTCTTCTTCTTTCTCGTTTTTTATCTTAGCTATATTTTTAGCTCGCTTCTTATTTTCACTTGCTTGCAGTTCCTTTGAATTATTTTTCTTCATCCTTTCTGCTTGTTTCTTGCGCTTCTCCTCCCTCGCCTGCACTTCTTGTGTTAGTTCATTTTTGTACGGCGACTCAGTTATAACTGCACATTTCCCACGTTTCATATTTTTGCGTGCTGTTGTCACGTTACTGCAGCTTGGAATTGGCAGGATATCTTCGGGCGTGACGGGTGGGGCTGGTTGTGAACATTAACAGCATTATTATTAAGAATATTACTTGGCGGATTAATTATTAGATCGGACGGGCACAGTTTTTCTTGCATATATTTATTATATTTTCAATATTTCCTCAGATCCGAAGCGAGCTGTGGGCATCTTGCGCAGATATTCCCAAGGGAATTCATGCGTTACTGGTCGGAATGTTGAGCCTTGCGGATAGCACCAGGTACGGTCCTTGGTGTTACCACCCAAAGCTACTTGGAGTGACACAGGGGTGTTGATGGAGGAAAAATCATCTCTTTCGATCTGTGAGAACTGTCTTCATCTTATTTAATACCTACCTACATCTGGAAGTTCTCCAGTTGTGTCAAATGCGGTCCACTAGTCTTGAAAAAAAAAAAAAAAAAAAAAAATCACCAACATTGCTAATAAATTACTGAATCATTGCGTTTCTAAAAAAAAAAAAAAAAAAAAAAATTCACCAACATTGCTAATAAATTACTGAATCATTGCGTTTCGAACCGATCCAGTTATCCAATGATTAGAAATGTCAGCTAACTGACATCCGCTGAGACCCATACAAACACTCTAAGACCGTCACCCGTCTAGCTGGTAACCACGCATGACGTTGCTTAGGTTTAGTGATCCGACGGGAAATTTCCTGCACTTTGTTATATTCTTATTAGATTGTGAAGCCAGTCATTAACTGTTATGATGTAAAATCATATTAATCATGAACATAGCAAGATTATTAGCATGGAGATGGTGTTCACGTTATCATGGTAGTAGATGGTTTGAGAGAGAGAGACAGAGGAGGGAGAGAGAAAGAAAGAGTGACTTCGGTAACATGACGAATGGCTTAAAAAGGTTCCATAAAAGAGAACTTCTATCGAAAGAGGAAAAGACGGAGGGAGAGAGCGAAAAAGAGAAGAAAAGAGAACCAAGAGAGCGACAGATAAATGGAAGATTTAGAGTAGGAGAGCTAAGAGAGAAAGAGAGGCATACTTAGTCCATGTGGTCTCCAAATCGTTTTAGTGAAGTACACCCCCAAGGTACTTCATTCACTGAAGTCAATATGACCCACTTACTGAACTTTCATCTGACGTCATAATGACTTGGGTACCCAATCATTTGAAAAGTTTCTTAACAAACTTGAAAACAATACAAGTACTTCGAATACTTAGAACATTTAGAATCTAGTTATTTACCTACCTACCTGATTTGAGTCTGGAATAAGGAAACTTGAAAGACAATAGAATTGAAAGTATTCAGAAACAGTTAGCAAATAAATTGCTCATTGCAGCAGTTACCCAAGTTCTGTGCCAGGCACACGGGATGTTAAAAATAGCACAAATTAATCATTGCAATCCATCTCTTAGTCCATGTGGTCTCCAAATCGTTTTAGTGAAGTACACCCCCAAGGTACTTCATTCACTGAAGTCAATATGACCCACTTACTGAACTTTCATCTGACGTCATAATGACTTGGGTACCCAATCATTTGAAAAGTTTCTTAACAAACTTGAAAACAATACAAGTACTTCGAATACTTAGAACATTTAGAATCCAGTTATTTACCTACCTGATTTGAGTCTGGAATAAGGAAACTTGAAAGACAATAGAATTGAAAGTATTCAGAAACAGTTAGCAAATAAATTGCTCATTGCAGCAGTTACCCAAGTTCTGTGCCAGGCACACGGGATGTTAAAAATAGCACAAATTAATCATTGCAATCCATCTCCCAATAAAGTACCTGGTACCTGCATCAGTCTATAACACTATCTACTCTATGTATATCAGAAAGCTCATACCACACCAAATTGAAACTCAATCACACTTCGTCCACACTCGAAATCTTTCGTGTAAATTAAATCTCCAGGGACTGTTGGATCTTACACGTAGCTAAACTATTTGATTTGGTGGAGATGTCTGAACTACCTGTATTGGTGGAGATGTCTAAATTACCTAAATTGGTGGAAAAGCGAAGTGTTCGTTTTGCGAACGTCAAGAATAAACAGACTACAAGCGCACGACTGTAGTAGCCCCTAAACTAAAGGTCAATAAATAATAATTACCTAGCTAATTTGTTTACACTTACCCGTGCTTCATGCTGAAGACAATTTCAGGAACAAACCGCCCCAAAAAGATATGGTTACATTAAGTGAATGTTTGGTTCCTACGAGGGACTCCTATCATCCTAGGTAGGTTCCAGGTATGTTTCGAGTAATAACGAACTGGCTCGAAACTCTCAACAGACAAGCGTCTTGACAACTTCCCGACCGGCCCAGAAATCTTTCGTGTAAATTAAATCTCCAGGGACTGTTGGATCTTACACGTAGCTAAACTATTTGATTTGGTGGAGATGTCTGAACTACAGCCTGTATTGGTAGAGATGTCTAAATTACCTAAATTGGTGGAAAAGCGAAGTGTTCGTTTTGCGAACGTCAAGAATCACAAGCGCACGACTGTAGTAGCCACTAAACTAAAGGTCAATAAATAATAATTACCTAGCTAATTTGTTTACACTTACCCGTGCTTCATGCTGAAGACAATTTCAGGAACAAACCGCCCCAAAAAGAGATGGTTACATTAAGTGAATGTTTGGTACCTACGAGGGACTCCTATCATCCTAGGTAGGTTCCAGGTATGTTTCGAGTAATAACGAACTGGCTCGAAACTCTCACAGACAAGCGTCTTGACAACTTCCCGACCGGCCCGGCGGAGCGCGGTGGTCTGAAAGAATCGCCCAACAGAGAGATCAAAGTGTGGACGCGGCTTCATCCTGTGGCGAAGATCCTAATCTCGAGGATCTTGCAAAATACAAGTTGACACGAAATGCAACTTTTTGTTTGCTTCATGCAATAAAGTACCTCTCTCATGACTGAAGTCGATCTCATTGTTTCTATTAACAATACTCGCCAGGGCAGCAGTACGGGAGGTGCAAGCCATGCGATTGCAATCGTCAAAAAAACGTTTCCATTCTTTATTGCTTTATAAATTTATACAGGGTGTAAACATGATTTTACACCGTCTGTGTAGACTACACTGTATTAGAGTCAATCTTCACTCGTTACCATTTATAACTGGATTGTACGAAGTAGGCGGTCTAGCTACTGGCCTTGTGTAAGTATAAACACCACTGGCGTTCAGTAACATTCCATTCCAGTTGATTCTGGCCAACTAACTGGACTGAACTATCATTGGAGTTTACATGAGGTCAGTAGTAGTTGGATTTTATAGTGAACGGCTTAGGAACGTTCAATGGACGTTCAGCATGGTTGATGATATCTGGAGGGATGACTCTTTGGGTCCGTCACTCCACACCCCACTCGTAAGAGTCGTAAGCACAGTTTGCCAATTAATCGATCACAGAAGACTCTGACAGCGAAGCTAGGAAGGAAGGATAACTTGCTAATGCTTAGGAATTAATGCAAAGCTTAATTCTCTTGCTAAATACACGCATCAGCGAGCATTCCATTCCAGTTGATTCTGGCCAACTAACTGGACTGAACTATCATTGGAGTTTACATGAGGTCAGTAGTAGTTGGATTTTATAGTCAACGGCTTAGGAACGTTGAATGGACGTTCAGCATGGTTGATGATATCTGGAGGGATGACTCTTTGGGTCCGTCACTCGCTTTTTAGGGACGCACCCCACTCGTAAGAGTCGTAAGCACAGTTTGCCAATCGATCACAGAAGACTCTGACAGCGAAGCTAAGAAGGAAGGATAACTTGCTAATGCTAGGAATTAATGCAAAGCTTAATTCTCTTGCTAAATACACGCATCAGCGAGAAAAAATAATATCGAATAATCCCCATATCAAGTCATAATACATCAGTATACCTATAGAATTTATGTATTAGATCAGTTATAGAATTTATTAGATCAGTATACCTATAGAATCTACGCATATAGACCTATGCAATATGCAGATATAAATGCAGCTATACATGGTTAGCTGTAGGTAAGTAATAAACAAGAAGCCAGATTAACAATCGGAAAATCATCATGTCATGTTTTTATTTTATCTAGGTAGGTATTTTAATTTTAAACAATGTACGGTATGTTATGGATATATATGTAGGTATAGGTAGGTAGGTAGGTAGGTAGGTAGGTCACTACTGTAGGTAAATAGGGACTCATAGGGTAGGGTGAAACAAGAAGAAGTTAGAATCAGGAATAGAGCGATCACCACAATCATTATCCTCAACACATTCTATATTATGACTTAATTGATGAGAACTATAGACCTATGCAATATGCAGATATAAATGCAGCTATACATGGTTAGCTGTAGGTAAGTAATAAACAAGAAGAAGTTAGAATCAGGACTAGAGCGATCACCACAATCATTATCCTCAACACATTCTATATTATGACTTAATTGATGAGAATCAGCTATACAATGTTATATAAACTAGTGGCGTAGCTTGGTTGAAAATCAAGTTGAATGTAGGTACTCGTACCGAATGAAAATGCGTCAAAAAATGTACTTTCTGAATTTGAGAGGGAAAAAAAAAATGCCAGACAAAAACGAGCCTGATTCCATTGCTGTCCTGATCCGTTTCTTAAAGAGAAATAACTTCCTGAAAGAACTGTAGGACACCTTATTTATTTGCTGCAAATGGCCTATGTAGCTGAATTGTGTAAAAGTAAAATAAACAAATATGCCAGAAAGAGGTATCGAATTATGAAATGGAATCTTTTAAAATGTATAAAATACCAACAAATTACCTATACCTACCAACAAATTAATTTAATTTAAACAGGTTGATCGTGGACGGATCCTGTTGCAGCGGCAAACTTCCTCGGTCTTGAAACTGTTTGATGTAGCCAGCGTTAACAACAACAACATGACTAGATGTACGTACCTGGGTATACTTAATTTAAACAGGTTGATCAACTTGGTTCATACGTGTTTTACCTTTCCTTATTTCTTCGTGGCGTTTTGACACTGATTTAGCAAAGGCTAACTTTAACATCTTTCACCGTTCAGACACTGGTGTACCTACCTAATACCGCCTAACATTCACCCTACGCCCCTGATTCCTAGCTATGCTATGGGTATACATACAGCACAACGATTTGTAACTAATAATAGTTTGTATGCAAATTTCAATTAACATCCCACCAGATACGCCTTTTTGCCTCGCACTTATGTACCCGACTTCCTAAATGTGCACTAGACATGGCACTTTTCATAGAGTTTGCAATAAATGATACCTACATATAAATGTTGTGAAGTTTGATGTTACATGTTTGTAGGGTGGAAAGTTTAATGCAGTATGCACATCGGTAATAATATCAATTCTGATATGGTGAAGTTAATGCATTATGCGTGATTATATTCAGAATTATAAATAGAACTTCGAAAGGGGAAAGGGGAAAAGTTAGATTAGGTAAACGCGTTTGATTATCTTGATAGTGAAGCATTAGAAAATGTTTGGTGGAGACGCCAAAACTCTTGTATATTTTTAATCGAATTTCATCCACCTATGTTATTAGATCTAATGAAACGGAGGGAGCTGTCGGCTATAGCACCTTACAGCAGTTCATGATGGATCACTAAAGTTAAGCAATGTTATGTATGGTTTTTATTTGGACGGGTGACTGCCTGAGACATCAATTGTTACTAGCGTTATCAGTTTGCACTTACCTAGTCTCGTGAGGATATCTAATTCAGACTGCTTCAGAGTACGGCGAAAATCCAAGGTCAGACGTATCAATTCACCACACCCAGCTATTATTCAGTAACGAATTCCTTCCAACTTCCTTTGTTAGCAAGGTATTTTGCTCTTGGAGTTTTGGCATCTCCACTAATTTTAAACTCTTTGTAGATAGACGACCTGAAAACTACCACAGCCGCGTAGACATGAACCATTAGATCTTACATATTTTACAATATTATAAATATTCTACTTAATATTGTACCTACGTTGAAAATTATGATTATGCACATTTTAATCCTTTCGCAGATAGGCATACATTAATTTATTAATGAATCTATAAGGATAAGATGGAATAAATTCATTGCCCTGAAAGTAATTTATATTTAAATGAGTTCCTTGCTTCAAAACAATAGAGAAGTTGAAGGAAATGAACTTTGATGTAATGATGTGAGGGCGAAGATGAAGGAAAAGTAGGTATAAAATAATGTATTTTACTTTTTTATTAAATTTAATAAACACCTCATGCAGATTTGTATAGTACAGGTAGGTTCCGACCTACCTACCTAAGAGTTGGTATAAACTGAAGTTCTTCATCGCAACCTACATAAATTGGTGGAGATGTCTAAACTACTTTATTAGTGGAGATGTCTGATGGACAACTTGATTTAGTGGAAATGTCTGAGCTATTACCTGAATTGGTGGAGATGTCTAAACTACTTGAATTAGTGGAGATATCCAAACTACTTTATTAGTGGAGATGTCTGAACAACTTGATTTAGTGGAAATGTCTGAGCTATTACCTGAATTGGTGGAGATGTCTAAACTACTTGAATTAGTGGAGATATCCAAACTACTTTATTAGTGGAGATGTCTGATCGTGAGGATATCTAATTCAAACTGCTTCAGAGTACGGCGAAAATCCAAGGTCAGACGTATCAATTCACCACACCCAGCTATTATTCAATAACGAATTCCTTCCAACTTCCTTTGTTAGCAATAGGTATTTTGCTCTTGGAGTTTTGGCATCTCCACTAATTTTAAACTCTTTGTAGATAGACGACCTGAAAACTACGACAGCCGCGTAGACATGAACCATTAGATCTTACATATTTTACAATATTATAAATATTCTAGGAGGATATAACCTACCACAAAATAGGGGTCAACGCAATAACATAAAACCAGAAGGCAATTGTAGAAAGAGACAATGCACACTCATTGAAAACACTACCAAAACAATGAAGAAAGGTGAAAGACCTTTTTCGTTTGGTTTGACACAAGCTAGAGCTACCTCCTGATGATGAACTTGACATGTCATCATCATCACTTTGGACATGTTTGAGGATTCCTTGTTTAGAATAGATGCTACCTAATTTAATACCTATATTAGGGATACCTATGAAATCTTTTGTTATTGTAATGTCTTCTAAACGGTTAAGGTTAAGTTAGTTCGTCAACCTTTTCTTCAACGAAAGAATAAGAAGAAATACAGTTTTGAACTCGTGTCATTTGAAAATGCCTGCAGGAATACGGAAACCAACAACATTATTGTTCATTTTAGATAGAGTTTTTTGTAAGATGTGTTTCTCCAAGTACCTATAGGTACCTATGAGGTTTTTGATTTTTCGCAATCCCGATCTTGACTATGTCAATGAACTTTTTGAAAGTTATACGAGTATTTTATTAATTTGTGAATGTGAAATCCTTTTCGCCAAAGGATGAAATGGAGGCACTAGTACCGACTACCGACTACAGAGTTTTTTGTAAAGTTGGATGATTTTCGGGGAAAATGGGATCACATGTCTTCTAAACGGTTAAGGTTAAGTTAGTTCGTCAACCTTTTCTTCAACGAAAGAATAAGAAGAAATACAGTTTTGAACTCGTGTCTTTTGAAAATGCCTGCAGGAATACGGAAACCAACAACATTATTGTTCATTTTAGACAGAGTTTTTTGTAAGATGTGTTTCTCCAAGTACCTACCTATGAGGTTTTTGATTTTTCGCAAACCCGATTTTTCTTGACTATGTCAATGAACTTTTTGAAAGCTATACGAATATTTTATTAATTTGTGAATGTGAAATCCTTTTCGCCAAAGGATGAAATGGAGGCACTAGTACCGACTACAGAGTTTTTTGTAAAGTTGGATGATTTTCGGGGAAAATGGGATCATCTGTTTCATACTATGTATTTCAAATCCACAGCATCCGTTTATGTTTATAGAATGCATATTAGGTAGAAGATAATATTAACAATAAATATTATTATAGGTAGGTAGACTAATTGAGTTGCCCGTCAATTCTACCATTTTAAGGAATCTGCAGTCTGCCCCACGCCTGGCTGCACCATGAATTCACATGTAAGTGCAGTTTCTTGGTGTTATTATGTCACAACTTTGGTGCTTATGGGATCATCTGTTTCATACTATGTATTTCAAATCCACAGCATCCGTTTATGTTTATAGAATGCATATTAGGTAGAAGATAATATTAACAATAAATATTATTATAGGTAGGTAGACTAATTGAGTTGCCCGTCAATTCTACCATTTTGAGGAATCTGCAGTCTGCCCCAAGCCTGGCTGCACCATGAATTCACATGTAAGTGCAGTTTCTTGGTGTTATTATGTCACAACTTTGGTGCTTACTGCAGCAATTGTAGATTTTTCCCAATATCTCAATAATCCTAAAATCCAATGTTTACCTACCATGCTGGCACCGGTCGCTATGCGCATTTACATGTCATAGCCGCTCATTTTCCTCACGAGGCTGAGTGGGCCCCGCAACAGCCAATCACGGAATCAATCATTTGCATGGTACAAATTTCTTGACCCCGCCGGGAATCGAACCCGGGTCTCCCGCGTGCAAAGCGAGCGCAGTGACCACTACGCCATGGGAGCTGACCCATGAATTCACATTATGCCATGGCATCAATTTGAATGTTTTCAACTTCATTTTACATGCATTACATTTCGGAGAAATTTCAGTATAATTTAATTAAGAATTGCAAATGAACATGAATGGTCTCATCATAACATAACTGAAACATTCGGAGGAAAAAATAACTCATGAGTAAAATTCCTTTCGTTTTCATTAAAGTTTATTTTCCCAAAACGCTTTTTTGACCAAGCGAGTACACTAAAAAACGCATAAAATTTCAAAATTCAAATACATATCTCCGCTTTGTACAGTAAAGAATTTGAGTTCATCTAAATGTTTCACTGCCTAAATTACTTAGCATAATTTTTCCAGGTTCCTAAGATTGTTCCTACAATGCACGGCACGGTTGGTCCAGTGGTAACGCGCTTGTTTGCCATGCAGAAGGTCCCGGGTTCGAATCCCACCATCGACAAAAATTTACTCGTTTTTTCGATGCAAATATTCAACGGGTTTACTTTCTGGTGTTCTCGTGTTGACCCAGCACCTAAATGGGAAGTATTGTGTCTCTTCTCGCTCATCTGATGAGAGGCATACTACGGGATGGGCATGCTACGACACAGACCACAACCGTCTAATGTAGCAGTTGTTTCATTGCTACGAAATAAAAACGGCGGTGAAACACTCATCTTAAAAAAAAAAAAATTGTAGTCAATGTTGAATTGGTAGATAGGTACATCCACGATGGACATATCTAATATAGATATTTATACTCAGATAAAGATTCCTAGGACCCTATTTAAGATTCCTAGGACTCTAGGTTTCTATAAAGGATGTATTTTGTACACGCCCATAAATTTTCGCGAAATATTCCTAACCTATTATTTCGGAGCAATTCGGAGTGATTAGATAGTACGAATCTATATACCTAACACGTTCAAACAATTTAGAGAGATAACAAATTGAAGTACCTTTAGGTAGGTAGGTAACAACATTAATAATAATTATGCAATAAAACTGATAAGTAGATGTGCAATATCATATAGGTACATATATGATTGTCATCATAATTATTGAACAAGCACAAGGACATTCTTACAAAAGACCTAAGGGAATCCATCTTTCCTGTAATAGACAGCCAAAGGATATAACCTACCACAAAATTAGTAATACGTAATACGTAGGCACTTGTGACAGCTCCCAGAAATATAAGTGAAACTCTGAAGATACCAAAAGCTCAGTTTAGTAGGTGATGTGAATATTTGTGTGAACATCTTCAAAGCTGTCGAGAAACTCTCTGGTCAGCTTATACTTCGTCTTGCTTCAAGGGAAAGCCAGGAATAAATTTATTCATGACCACACAGAGAGGGACGGAGAAACACAAACCGAAAGAAAGAGAGAGTTATAGAGATTGAGAGAGAGAGAGAGAGAGAGGGAGAAAGAGGGATAGAGATAGACGGAAATCTCATGATTGTCAACCGCCAAGCCGAGGAAATTATAAAGAAGGAAATTATGGCGTAGTCAGTACCGGGGATTTATTTATGGAAAACATTTTCCCTTCTTTGCACATTGCATACTCACTTGAGTTTCACGGCGTTCATACAAATCGTTTCCTGTAGACTTTTTTTCCTAGACTTTATCTGTCAGACCGTCTGCGAGATTTTTCCGCCACACACGGTCTGACGGACCTAGGTCCTGAGCATGAGGGGCGGGCAAAGAAAGTAGTTACAGTCGATAGTTACACAAAAAAGGGACTACGACACAGACCACACGAGTCTAATGTAGCAGTTGTTTCATTGCTACGAAATAAAAACGCCGATGAAACACTCATCTTTGAGAAAAAAAAAAAAAAAACAGGAAGATGAAAAATTAAATAGGGCAAGGGGGAAAGGGAAATATTGCAGAAAAAGGGAGAAAGAAAAAGGGGAAAAAGAAGAAGTGGAGGGAGGGAAAAAATAGAAACGTAAAAAAAAAATCCCTGCATTTCTCATCATTTTTTGATTAATAGTAATTTTCCAACTTCCTCCCCTCTCTCTCTCTCTCCCTCCCAGAATCCTATGACTTTCATGTTCATGTATTGATTTGAAATTTATATTTTCACTTTTCCCTCCCTCTCCCCCCGTCTCTTCCCATTTTGGAAAATCTCTCCCACGCACATAGAGATAGGAGTTAGGCCTAGGATGATTGAAAATGAGTCTGTTTTGATATAGGGCTTATAGATTATAGGGAAATGAAGTGATTAGGTAGGTAATACAGGGTCCGGATCGTCTGGCTGGGGGACTTTAAACAGAGAGCATACCAGCCTGAAGTTTCCCTTGCTGAAGATATGTAAATGCAATTTCTTTGTGTTATTATGTCACAACTTTGGTGCTCACTGCAGCATTGTAGGATTTTTCCCAATAAGTATCTCAATAATCCTAACAACCAATGTTTACCTACCATGCTGGCACCGGTCGCTATGCGCATTTACATGTCATAGCTACTCATTTTCCTCACGAGGCTGAGTGGGCCCCGCAACAGCCAGTCACGGAATCAATCATTTGCATGGTACAAATTTCTTGACCCCACCGGGAATCGAACCCGGGTCTCCCGCGTGCAAAGCGAGCGCAGTGACCACTACGCCATGGGAGCTGACCCATGAATTCACATTATGCCATGGCATCAATTTGAATGTTTCCAACTTCATTTTACATGCATTACATTTCGGAGAAATTTCAGTTTAATTTAATTAAGAATTGCAAATGAACATGAATGGTCTCATCATAACTGAAGCGTTCGGAGGAAAAAATAACTCATGAGTAAAATTCCTTTCGCTTTCATTAAAGTTTATTTTCCCAAAACGCTTTTTTGACCAAGCGAGTACACTAAAAAACGCATAAAATTTCAAAATTCAAATACATACATATCTCCGTTTTGTACAGTAAAGAATTTGAGTTCATCTAAATGTTTCACTGCCTAAATAACTTAACATAATTTTTCCTGGTTCCTAAGATTGTTCCTATCTATTCCTCTATTCCCCTATAACGTAAAGTAAAGAATTCTCCGGTGTTATCAGTTTCCAAGCGGCTAACGTTTTCTGTCCACACCACTATCGTAAGGAACGATAACGGGTTGACCTCTCTGCTGATAACCTCTTTCGTATTATCATACATGATGTGTATGGAGATTGGGAGACCCGGCAGTGTGTCGACAATCCGCACCAGGAGCGAATTCTGAGGGGCTGGGGCAAGATAGATGCGGGGGTGTATATAGGTAATGTTTCAGGGTTGAATGGTAGAGAATGTCCTGGGCAATAGTTTGGCCCTTTGTTTTGTAATTTCTTGTATTTGTCTGCATTGAATTATGATTAATAAAACTCTAAGTAAATAAATCAGGTCAATGATGGCATTGATGACTTTTACGACTCAAAAAATCGGGCTCATAAAAACACTGAAAGTCTGATATGCCCGGGCCAGTTATTTATTTATTTATTATTATTATTTTTTTGTGGTGTTATGCAGGCCAAACCGTTTTCTAGGACAAATTAGTTGATCCCAAGACGAACTTATTTGGCCTAGAATAAAAAGGGCAAAATAAAGGAGACTAATATCTACTCGTAGTTTTGTCTTCTTCTTTTTTTTTCGCTACTTTATTAGTGGAGATGTCTGAACAACTTGATTTAGTGGAAATGTCTGAGCTACCTGAATTGGTGGAGATGTCAAAACTACTTGATTTGGTGAAGACACTAGATGTCTGAATGTATTTTATTACAGAGTGTGGATATTTCGATAGTGTTGCTAACAGAATGATAGGTCGTACAACTACAAACTTTGTCAATTTGTCATACTCATAAAAATGCGACTACTAAACCAACTGAGAACTCTTTGTCACGTAAATAATAACCTACTACATACTAAGGAATACGAAAAATAAATAAATAAATAAAGATCCCAGAGAAAATACCTAATAACAATATTCTAGGATTCCCCTGATTTTTCACACCTTGGTTCTGAATGACCCCCTCCACAATGAAATGATTTTTTTTATACATATCTTTTTATCTTTTTATTATTCTTCTTCAGTTTCCGAGTGTTGTCTGCACTGAGGTTAAACTCCATAATAGAATTGTATACAAAGAGATCCCGCCTCTAACTCCTCCTTACTGTTCCCCCTTGTTCGACCACATTTGGATGGATCTGCGCACAGCATAGACTGACCGCGACATTCGTGAAGATATCTCGGGATTTTTCGCCCGGTTTAAGAGTTTTTTTATTTATTTTTTCCTTTTTTATCTTTCCCTGTGTTTGTTTATTTTATCTGGGCATGCGTTTTTTTTCTGTGTTTATTTTTTTCTCAATGTTCTTTTATTTACACTATTTTCAAATTTAATTTTTGATGACAGTTTTTTTAAATTTTTTTAATCGTTTTTGTTTTCTATTTGTCTAAATTGAGTGGGTACTTGAAAGTGCGGCAAATACTTAAAACTGGCCCTTCAAAGTTTTCTTTACCGGGTCATACCGAACGTTTCGACCGGCTTTGAGTGAAATAGGAGTACTAATATAGAAAATTAACTAAACCATTCGGTAGTTAAAAACATAACCGAGTTCTGTGTAAGAGATAACGTTGGTTTTTTAACTAGGCGATACGATGAGTTTAACAGAATTTTTTAAAGACCGGCTTGAGTAACTAAATAATTATAACTTTGTGATAAGTTCCAATAAAATTGTGTTTTCATACTGTAAATTGTGTTTAGATTCTTTTTGAAAAGTGCTTCCAATACCTTGTCTAAGGGGTTTAACTTCATCTTTGCTGGAGTGCTGTTTTTCAATTTCTTCTATTGGTAAGTTAAATTTACTTATTTCATCTGCTGCTACTTGTACGTCTCTTGTCCATATCTTTTGGATCTTAAAATCGGCATATCGCTCATTTACAAACATTCGACAGATATTAAAACATTGTATCAATATTGTTGTAAATACTGCACATCCACTAATGAGACCTTAATAAGCACCAACATGGGGGGCACGGTTGGTCCGGTGGTAACGCGCTACTGCTACTTGTACGTCTCTTGTCCATATCTTTTGGATCTTAAAATCGGCATATCGCTCATTTACAAACATTCGACAGATATTAAAACAATGTACTTATCAATATTGTCGTAAATACTGCACATCCACTAATGAGACCTTAATAAGAACCAACATGGGGGGCACGGTTGGTCCAGTGGTAACGCGCTTGTTTGCCATGCAGAAAGTCCCGGGTTCGAATCCCACCATCGACAAAAATTTGTACTCATTTTTCGATTGCAAATATTTCAACGGGTTAATAAAGACCGCAGACATGCTACAGAGAAAGTCGATGCTAATTTCCATCAGTACAATAAAGAAATGTGAACATAACCTCAATCTTGTTCCTCAGAACGTTTGTTCTTCCATTCCAGACTGTTAAAAGCTTCTCGAAGAGAGTGGCCAAACATTTCAATAGACATTAACCTTGTTCTGTTCTTGTTTAGTAGAGGGACTTTTTAGTCCTATTCCAGCTGGATAAGTAAAGCTGTGTCCACACATATTCGCCGGCGGTCGATCAACCCGATCGATGGTCGATCGACGAGGTGAATCTGAATCTAAGTATAGGTATGTTGTTGAGGCAGTGTGGACGGTGTCAGTCGACATCGATCGACTAAATACTCGTATGTGTGGACTATGGACACAGCTTTAGTTACATTTAGCACAACGTATATTCTATATTCTAACCTTGTTCAAATGAAAACACCAAATGTTTGGTTGGGACTTGAGACAACAGTGAGATCCAGTTGAAGAAATTGCTGAATAGGGTGGATCCAAAAAAAAGGATCCCTAAAAATCTTAAAATCTAATTTTTTCACGTTTTTGGGTGGCATTATTAGGTAAATTCTAAGGCTCTAAGCCTCTAAGGAGTCTCAAAGTAGTTACTTAGAATACCAACTTTGGAGATATCTAATGTCACATTTACAATATGTATTTAAATAATTATTTGCAAAAGATATTAGTTAATCAATTGATATTATTACTTTTTAGCTCATTCGCTCACTGAATCTGAATACTGAATTGTCACATTTTCGAAGAACTTTTTGACATTATAGGTACCCAAAAGGGTAAAACGTAGGTCGATTATACTTAGGTATAACCTTTGTTAAGTAGTTGTATCCATAGATTCCTGATACACTTAACACTATCTTACAACTGGAGAATTTTTTAATTTTCTTAAATTTGGCGTTTGTAACGCTTGCTGTTGGTCAAAACAAAACACCACCTAAATAGGTCTCTGATGTCCCTGAATATAAATCATGAAGTTATACATACTAGTAGGTATACCTAACTATAATTTATATTCCAAAGTGAGATTCCGACTTTAAAACCTCTATATTGAGCTACCCTGTGTGTGACTTTGTTGATGAGATGAAACACTTTCTTCAAGATCAAAGTCAATCGAGCAAATCAGCCCATGTGATGACGATATTATTACTTATTTATACCTAATTGTCTTTTATCATTTAACACACTCAAGCTTCTGACACTGCTTTAGCTCACACAAGAACATTTTGAAATATTCATTGGTTATACATACTTTTACACGTATGTCTTTTATATCTACTTGCGGTTTGTACAGTGGACTTCCGATCTGGAGGATGATGGTTCGAGTCCAAGTCATGTAATAAAATTTAGCGTAGTGTATTCATCGGGGAACGGACTTTGTGACAAGTATTCAATCATTCATGCTTAACAGCTGATCACAAGTGAAGGTACCTAATTCTTTGTAAAATGATGTACATAGATTTAGATTAAAGTATGCGTAGGAATTAATTGGACTTCGGACGACCTTTTGATACATATTTAACTCATTCACGTACGTTGGATATCAACAGCTTCCGACTTGAAAGCAGAAATCGCTGCTGAATACCAAATGACTAAAGACCGCAGACATGCTACAGAGAAAGTCGATGCTAATTTCCATCAGTACAATAAAGAAATGTGAACATAACCTCAATCTTGTTCCCCAGAACGTTTGTTCTTCCATTCCAGACTGTTAAAAGCTCCTCGAAGAGAGTGGTCAAACATTTCAATAGGCATTAACCTTGTACTGTTCTTGTCTAGTAGAGGGACTTTTCAGTCCTATTCCAGCTGGATAAGTAAAGCTGTGTCCACACTGTCCACACATAGTCGACGGCCATAAATCAACTCGATCGATGCGATGGTCGATGGTGGATCGGTGAGGTGAATCTGAATTTATATGTTGTCCAGGCAGTGTGGACGGTGTCAGTCGACATCGATCGAGTCGATCAACTAGGTACCTATCTGTGGACTGTGGACACGCTTTTAGGTACATACCTAGGTACTTGTATATTCTATTCTATTCTAGTCTAACCTTATTTTATTATTGTGTAGTAAAGGAACTTTTCAGTCCTATTCGAGCTGGATATACAAGGTGTATTCTATTCTAGTCTAACCTTCCTTTATTCTTGTTTGATTTCAGATCATTGATTCTTCGTTGAACATTGATGATCGGACCTGCTTCATGGGAGTTTATGAAGGCTTAGGTCCCGGCATGCATTGGGTAAGTTTAACACATGTATACAATTTTCTTGAGAAGATTTTCTTGAAATGGTTTCATTTCTTGAGGATCACAGTATAGAAGTCTGTGAACAGGGAGCCGAATGGGCAATTTCCAACAGTCTCTTCATTAGGCTTAAGTAGAGGTTTCTGGGCAAAAAGTGTCCAATGATACGAGTAGGTAGATACTAAACTTTAGGTCTTTAGGACAAGAATTGAGGATAGGTAGATGCAATGTGCAATAGTTGCAATACCTAATCAAAATTTTAATGGTGTATGATGCTGGACATTGCAGGATTTTTGAAATTTTGATAGAAGTCTGTGAACAGGGAGCCGAATGGGCAATTTCCAACAGTCTCTTCATTAGGCTTAAGTATAAGAGGTTTGTGGGCAAAAAGTGTCCAATGATACGAGTAGGTAGATATTAAACTTTAGGTCTTTAGGACAAGAATTGAGGATAGGTAGATGCAATGTGCAATAGTTGCAATACCTGATCAAAATTTTAATGGTGTATGATGCTGGACATTGCAGGATTTTTGAAATTTTGCTAGAGGCTTCATGGGAGTTTATGAAGGCTTAGGTCCCGGCATGCATTGGGTAAGTTTAACACATGTATACAATTTTCTTGAGAAGATTTTCTTAAAATGGTTTCATTTCTTGAGGATCGCAGTAGAAGTCTGTGAACAGGGAGCCGAATGGGCAATTTCCAACAGTCTCTTCATTAGGCTTAAGTAGAGGTTTGTGGGCAAAAAGTGTCCAATGATACGAGTAGGTAGATACTAAACTTTAGGTCTTTAGGACAAGAATTGAGGATAGGTAGATGCAATGTGTAATAGTTGCAATACCTAATCAAAGTTTTAATGGTGTACGATGCTGGACATTGCAGGATTTTTGAAATTTTTCTAGATAGGTAAGTCCATATCATATGCCCTTACCCCAGTTTCAGGTTATTTCATTGTGTTGACAAGGGTGTCCCCTGCGTATTAAAATGATTAATATCAAAAACGGGCATTTAACTGCATTAAGAAAATGTTTTAGTCTTTCAACTTTAATTATCATCAACAAGTTCTCATATAGGGTGACAACAATATTGCTAAAAAAAAAAAAAAAAAAAAAAATAAAACAAAAAATTCTCAATAAGGGGGAACAAAAAATTTTTAAAAAAAAAAAAAAAAAAAAAAAAAAAAAAAAATAGAGAAGAATTTCTCAAATCTCTATATTTTATGAAGATACTTTTTCACTATCTTCTTATTGTTTGTATAAATCATAAGTATGTATGAGAAGGTATCAATAATTGTAAAATAGTAATACGCGTAGGCACTTGTGACAGCTCCCAGAAATATAAGTGAAACTCTGAAGCTACCAAAAGGTCAGTTTGGTAGGTGATGTGAATATTTGTGTGAACATCTTCAAAGCTGTCGTGAAACTCTCTGGTCAGCTTATACTTCGTCTTTCTTCAAGGGAAAGCTTCCTACATCACAGTGTCCACTGTTAGGGTCAGCTCTCCTTGTTCGCAGGTGATAAACTCTTCTATTTTCAGTGTCAGCTTCTGATAGTCCACTTTCTTCCAGTCTTTTCTAACCTAGGTACATACCTACTGACATAATTATGTACCTTCGTAGAATTTTCCTTTAAAATTAACACTTGACCAAAGTACTTTCCTATAATGTCTTAATAATCGCTTCCCAAACACAAAAGAGAAAAGAAGCCTACAATGTATTAAATATCAACAACTATTATAATAGCGGTAATAGGACGAGGCGAGGGGTCAACAAGATAGATGAGCGTAGGTTTTCCTTGTTGAAGATTTCATTCATGTCTAGTCAACAAGTTTCATGACAATGGGCCAGAATAAACTCATGAACTACGAAGAAATATAATACTTACCTTTTGTAACCTTTGTGTGCAGCGTCAGGACTGGTGATAGGGAGGACAGCAGGGAGCAATGACACTAATATAATTACCTGGGATATAAGAAAGTTTTCTCTATATGCCAAGAAAATATAGCAGATTTGTGTGGAACCGAAATTAGAAGCATAATACACTCAAATTTCCGAGATGAACTTGCAACAAAAAGTTTGGTACAACTTCTCTTTGAACTAATTTTTCCATCAGTATTAGGTGTCTACGTTTCTACGTAGCACCTACCTAATTCTCAACACTCAACATCGTAATTACATGGAAGTATGGGTCCTTTAGGTCCATTTACACTACCTATATTGACCTACCACCCTCTTTTTGCCTACCCATGTCAATATTATCAGTTAATACCCCTAATAAAACTACCAGATTACCAAGCCTGTTCAGAATATGACCCTACCTTTCCGAATGAAAGAAAACTACAAAAATACTCATAGGTATTTGTGAATTATTATATTGTACTTCATAATCCGTTATTTTGAAATAAACAACAAGAAGGAAAAAAACTCCCCAAAAATATTGAAGTGTGTGTTGTTTGTGATTACAAAAATACGAAAAGAAAAGATTAAGGATAGCCCCCTGTGGTGACAGGATCAGAGGACCTGGGCCCAGTTCTCCTGTTTACTATATTATTACTATTATTTGAGGTTGCAGAATTTTTTTTTTTTTTCCTGAAGGATTTTTTTTCGAGGTGGGTTTGAACAATGTTTATGAAAGTGTGAGGGGGTTTTTCAATTCAATAGACTTGAACTCAGCAATCTCAGCATGGTCCCGTCAATTGAACTGGAATAGTTTGTAGTAATATGAATATTTAATACTCTGTTACCTATGCCTCCTTGTTCTTGTTATTGTTTAGAAATTGAACTGGAATAGTTTGTAGTAATATGAATATTTAATACTCTGTTACCTATGCCTCCTTGTTCTTGTTATTGTTTAGATTTTTTTTTTCTAGTTTATTTATAAATTTTCATTTATTTTTAAATCGAGGTTAAGCTTGGATAGAGGGGTGATTTGATTCTGTGGAGGGTTACTTAGGTTCCCCTCATTCTCATTTTATAAATTTTCATTTATTTTTAAATCGAGGTTAAGCTTGGATAGAGGGGTGATTTGATTCTGTGGAGGGTTACTTAGGTTCCCCTCGTAATTTTACCCGGACTATGTGTTCATTCAAGGGCACTTTGGTAGGTTTACCAGTAGGTATTTCATGTTGGATCATTCTAATCAGTTTTGACAATTTACCAATACCTGAACACACATTACCTGTTTTGTTTAGGGACGCATACACCTTATAGTCAAAACCAAACAAGGCTACTGCCGAAATTAATAAAGGAGATCAGCAATATTAACTTCATAGAAGAGGAGGCAACAAATAATAAAGTTCTAATTCCTTTTCAACAGGACTAGGATTTCGTGAGGAAAAACAATTCCCATTTGAATACAAGGTATTGTAATGTACAGCTAATAAGAGGTATGCACCTACCTATTGTTGAATATTCTGTCCTAAGATCCAATACTGAAATTAATAAAGGAGATCAGCAATATTAACTTCATAGAAGAGGAGGCAACAAATAATAAAGTTCTAATTCCTTTTCAACAGGACTGGGATTTCGTGAGGAAAAACAATTCCCATTTGAATACAAGGTATTTTAATGTACAGCTAATAAGAGGTATGCACCTACCTCTTGTTGAATATTCTGTCCTAAGATCCAAGGAATAGAAAATTTCCTTGCCAACACAAAAGAGTTTGAAGATGAGTCCGCAGACGCGATTCCCGAGCGAAGTAGGTACTTGTGTATGCTCAGGGATGTGGTGATTTATGGCTCAATTTCACGAGGGGAATTATTTAGTTTTGCAGGCGTCAACTAGAGCATGAATGTCTAGTCTCTATACCTGGGCTGGCATCCATGAGGCATCCCAACCAAATTATAAAAACGTTACCAATTTTATTTATGATTTCCTTGCGCTCATCTTAGTTCTGAGCTCAAAATGATGCACCACGAGACTTTCGCAACTAACAAAAGAAAATCCATTGCTTCACTCCTAGAAGCAACTTTTTACCATTTTTAAGAATTTTTTGCCACATTTTCGAAGAACTTTTTGACATTATAGGTACCCAAAAGGGTAAAACGTAGGTCGATTATACTTAGGTATAACCTTTGTTAAGTAGCTATATCCATAGATTCCTGATACACTTAATACTAACAACTGGAGAATTTTTCAATTTTCTTAAATTTGGCGTTTGTAACGCTTGCTGTTGGTCAAAACACCACCTAAATAGGTCTCTGATGTCCCTGAATATAAATCATGAAGTTATACATACTAGTATGTATACCTAACTGTAATTTATATTCCAAAGTGAGATTCCGACTTTAAAAGCTCTCTATTGTGCCCATGCCTACATATTCTTCTAAACTCCCTGTATATTGCAACTCGGGGAAACATTGTCTAAAATTCTAAATGCACAATTATTGCACATGAAACATTGAATAATCATTAGGTATGCATCTTGAACTTGGCACGAAATCTTCTAAAAACTGCACTAGATCGTTCTGCAATAGTAAGCATTCTTTTGGTCATTGTGAGGAAGAGAAGGTACTTAGAAACTTTTAATAATAATAGATTAATAGACTCTTGAGTGGAAGGTAACCACTAGGACTCTTGAGTGGAAGGTAACCACTAGGTGGAAGGTAACCACTAACTTTTGAGTAGGTATGTGTACATTGCGATTTTTTTGCCTCTCCCTCCACCTATATCTTCTTTCTTCCCTTTTCATTCTGTGCTTATACTCTATTAATTATCTATCCTCAATAATTGCTGTAGAAATCCTAGCCTCCTTAGATGTACGTAGATGTCTGGTGTCTTTAGTCCATCAACTTCCATTTGGCACATCCACCAATAAGGTAGTGGATGTGCCTGTATCCCCTATTGCTACTTGGAAACTTTTGAGTAGGTATGTGTACATTGCGATTTTTTTGGCTCTCCCTCCACCTATATCTTCTTTTTTCCCTTTTCATTCTGTGCTTATACTCTATTAATTATCTATCCTCAATAATTGCTGTAGAAATCCTAGTCTCCTTAGATGTAGGTACGTAGATGTCTGGTGTCTTGAGTCCATCAACTTTTGCCTTCATTCTTTCTTATTTTGTCCTGGGCATTCATTATTCCTCTGTACTACCATGCATTTTTCCCTTTTTTATGACAGCAAGGTATTTTGAATGGATTTGAATATCTCCATAGATCCTGTATCTCTTAAACTATTTATCATTTATTTTAACTTTACACCCAGGTGAAAAAAAAGAAGAATAAAAAAAGAAGGTAGGTAAAGTTATGCTGTTAGATATTTATTTCTTTTTATTTAAGTTTTGAATAGATTTGAATATCTCCATAGATCCTGTATCTCTTAAACTATTTATCATTTATTTTAACTTTACACCCAGGTGAAAAAAAAAGAAGAATAAAAAAAGAAGGTAGGTAAAGTTATGCTGTTAGATATTTATTTCTTTTTATTTAAGAACTCTGATAGTAACAACAGTGATATTAGATAGATTGCATGTACATATGATGATGAACCCTCAGGACCTGAGAGTACTTTCCTATATTCGGAGATACCTCAACAGTGACAGATCGTCCTAAATTTCCAAAAAAGTAGGTACTTAAGTTTGTTCTTTATGTTCCCAACCCAACCTACAATCAGGTCGTAAGGTGACTATGGATATAGCAAGGTACCCTAGTGCCCGATATAAAAAAGTTTCAGTAAAGCTAAAACCTAAGCTTTTATCGAAAAAACCTTCCATTAGTCCAGAGCACATTTTTATTTTATTTTGTTTGCGGTGTGTCGTGGTTTGTAATAAAAGTATCACCATTAAAACTTTTTATGGTAAAAATTTAAATGTAAATTATTCCCTTTTATTCTATCAAAAACATTAAACTTTCCTATATTCGGAGATACCTCAACAGTGACAGATCGTCCTAAATTTCCAAAAAAGTAGGTACTTAAGTTTGTTCTTTATGTTCCCCATCCTACAATCAGGTCGTAAGGTGACCTTGAAAAAGCCGAAGAAAGACAGGAGCGAAAACTTTGTGAAGTCCAATCGTTAATCCCTGAGCTAAGTCACTATTCTTATCTTAAGTAGTTATAAGTACTTACTTACGTACTTGGTAGATTCTCACTTATTTATTCATACCCAGTGGTTCTCGAACATTTTGAAAACATTTCAAGAACACCTCCCAACGAAGGTACATAGGTTGTTTTACTCATTTACAACAAACTGGTGGGGTAACCAAATTAAATGTTATTGTCAATGCTAGCTCTCATATAAGGAATTCCCCAATTATGGAAAACGGGAAATTTGAATGTTTTTACTTACGAAAAAGTGTGTTTTGTGGAATAGAAGATTTGCAATAGGGTCAAAATTATGAGTAAAAGGTCGATTAGGTACTACGTAAAGACTAAAAAGTTGTGAAGAACCCAAATCGGAAGTCATCAAAACTCCAAAAATGTGGTTTCATCCTTGGGCATCGAGGTAAGGCGGTCACTTCTTGATCCCTTGTATACCGCGTCGACTTCATTCCGTTGATGGATTTATTTTAGTAGGCTTATTTCATGAAAGAATCTGTAAGTAATGATTCCTTGGGTACCTATAGGTACCTACTTAGTAACGAAGAGCAGGTTCAAAAGAAAAGGAATGATCTTCTATCCTTAGTGTTATATTGTATTGTGTATCATCGTCGCAAATAAGTTAGCAAGGGTAAAATAGTGAAACTCTAATAAAATTATTAAAAATTAATATCCAGACATCATGAGAATCTTTAGTTTTGGTCCGTTGCCATTATCACCCACTAATATGCAATTTTCAAGTACCATAAGATCATGAGAAGTCCGGTGACCGGTACCAAATACTTTATAACTCAGCAATATTAGCAATTTTTTCTATGATTTCGCCTTTTTCTCTGGTCTCCCTATAAGTTTCACCTATTCGCCTCATTAATTATTTATGTATTGCAAGTTGCTAATAGTATGCACCAAGACCTTGCTGCCTCAACTCCGTAGAACTACGCCTAGGCAAGTAGACTTTGTTATCTGTTACCTACATTCAAAACTATCTAATCTGCAAATATACTTGTATACCTAGTTCTTTACTTCGTTTATTATGACAAGCTTGTTCAAGCAACCTGTTATTTCTGTTCCATGTTACCAGTTTTCAATACCTCCATACCTACCTATATTGAATGAAAGTGATTAACCTTCACCTTAAACCTACTGAAGGATAAGTTTAGAACCAAGTTCTGAGCGCTCATATCTTGAGCAAAGATTAATTGCCAAGAAAGTAAAAGAAAAGTGTGCCCACAAAGTGTTGGTTTCGGAAAAGGTACTTAGGAATCGAGTTAGTTTTTCATAGGTATCGAATGTTGTATTAGAGATACTGAATAGTTAAATTTCAATATCTGAAATTGTAATTGATTTTTTTTTTCTTTTACTGTGTCCTGTGTCCATTTCATCCTAGGTCCCTAGAACAATGGGATGATTCCAAGGGGATGGTTTCATGACCCGTCAGAGTATAATAACCGTACCTAGAGCAATTAGCACTTATTCAAATGCTCATAGTTAGTTTCGGTTGAAGAATGATGCCAAAATCATCAGTCCTGCATTTTAGACACAGAATCTCGTTCTCACAACTTCTTCAAAGATGGCCATAGTGGGCCTCGAAGACCCTCACAAATCCTTCGTACCTGGAATAAACAAGATGTCTCTAAACTTTGCGTCCACTTTGTACTCGATGATGTGTGTACATTATGAAAACTAAACAGCATAATATATTATTATAAATAGGTGAAACATTGATTTACAACGTGATAATCTACATGTCCGCTGCCTCTGCTCTCTGGTGTCCTCTCATCACATTACAACTAAAGACAAAATACACGAAAACATGTTTCGGTTGTTAATGTCGTATGTAAATTAATTTGTTTAGAGTTTTATTCAGTTTCTTAAACACAAGTACGATATTTACTGGCTCGTAAAAGGTAACAAATAATATAAACTTCAGAGGAATATTTTGTTTTATTGATTTTGGATTAATAAAAAAATCGTTAACCAACCATCTCCATTTTGCCTCCTTCAATAACTACTTCTTCTTGATGCCAGAGTTCTCACGACCATGTTTTCTCGTCTTGATTTTTCTTTTTTTACTTCCTCGGGGAACTATTGATATCTTCATTCTACTTTTGAGCAACCACAAAGGCTGATTTGTTTAAAATACATCTTCCCTAATTAAAATCATCAATTAGACATCTTGTAACCAAAAGCCCAACATCAAAGCATCGCATCGGTTTGGTGCGGTGATACGTGATAAGTTTCTAAAATTTACTACTGATCCCTAAAGTAGGTAAATCTGTAAATGAACGAAAGAGTAGTGCTGTGCTCACTTGGTTTACAGCTAGTTCTTGATTTATCATGATTAATTTCAACACCCTAAATATTGTTATTGGATTAGAATCAGATGATGATGCTCTTTCAGACGTGGTAGAACTTTCTGCCAAAGTATACCTATGATCTGTAATGGAAGTGGTTTTGATAGGTCTAAATGTGTTTTAATAATTGTGAAAGGGTACCTACCTACATTGATAAAGTTTTTCGAGCAATACATAACGTCACAGAATTAAGTCCATCTCCATTTTGCCTCCTTCAATAACTACTTCTTCTTGATGCCAGAGTTCTCACGACCATGTTTTCTCGTCTTGATTTTTCTTTTTTTTTACTTCCTCGGGGAACTATTGAAACCTCCATTCTACTTTTGAGCAACCACAAAGTCTGATTTGTTTAAAATATATCTTCCCTAATTAAAATCATCAATTTGTTATTGGATTAAAATCAGATGATGATGCTCTTTCAGACGTGGTAGAACTTTCTGCCAAAGTATACCTATAATCTGTAATGGAAGTGGTTTTGATAGGTCTAGATGTGTTTTAATAATTGTGAAAGGGTACCGACATTGATAAAGTTTTTCGAGCAAAACATAACGTCACAGAACTAAGTCTTAATGTGACTCTGATAGTAACAACAGTGATATTAGATAGATTGCATGTACATATGATGATGAACCCTCAGGACCTGAGAGTATCCATACTCCATAGATATACTGATGACGTGATGACTGTTCCTTATTAATTTATATTTATTAAAAATATGAATTTCTTGAATATTTTACCTCGAACTGAGTTTTTTTCATCATTTTTCTCTACCTATAAAACTTTGTAGCAAGTCACCTCCAAGATAGATAACATTTTTACTTCTTTTCATACAAAATATGCTAACTTGCTAATGTTCTAGCATTCTAGTTTGCGTTGATAATATCACCGGTATAATTTATACACAGGAAGGTATATATGTTGTCTATTTAAAGCTGCTTTAGTTGTTTAGGTTAGTGTGTTATTATAACGTCTAACACTCTCTCATATGTGAGGCGAATGTGTGTGAATTAATTTCATAAATATGTTGATATTACCCATATTATACAGTAAATATAGAGTGCTCAATCTTATGAAAAGTGAGTACGTTATCTCGGTGTGTACCTAATGTGCATCAAATAGCAATAGTGAGGTACATGTAACATTGGTGCACGGACTCACAAGCTGTTTCCATGGCAATCATGTGTAAATAGACAAGAGAAGAGATAATCCACCTTCTACACTAAGCTACCTAGGTATGAAGAGTATAATCATATGTTTGGTATATAGTATATTGTGTGTGGATTGATATGTTGGACATATTTGGATAGCAGTGAACTCAATTAGCGCTAAATAGCTGGAGAAAAATGGTGTTAATTAATTGGGGATTATCAAATTTAATTCACTTATTTACAGTTTTACCCAGCTTGTGGAGTTGAAGGGACTTTAGAATAGATTTCTATTTTTCTATGCTGGCGGTACTTCTATTCTTTTTCTAACAACCTGCATGTTGTGTTTTCTGTTGCAGCAGCAAGCGCAAACCCATCCTCCGTCCGTACAAAGCTGTGGCCGCATCATCTCCACACCTCTGTACGATCCGTCACGCAACTCCAGTCCCAACCTGCCGTGTGGCCAGCAAGAGCCCATGAATCCGTCGCAAACCCAGCTCCTCAACAATAACCCGTCGTGCTGCAACTTCAAACGAGAGTACAACCGGGGGGACAACTGTCATGACTGCAGCCAGAATAACATGTACGCTGCGCGCTGCAACAGCACCCCTAGCGGCGAGGAAAGGAAATACTCCGATCTCTTGGAACCCAAACAAGAGCCGACGAATCTCGATAGTGATGAAGCGGCTAACGTCACGTGTGCGGGGTGCTCAAGGAAGATAGTGGATAGGTTTTATTTGTATGCTGTGGATCAGAGGTGGCATGTGAGTTGCTTGCAGTGTTCGCAGTGTGGCAGGACGCTGGACGGGGAAATGACGTGCTTCTGTAAAGACGGAACCATTTACTGTAAAAACGACTACTATAGGTAAGTGTCACTCAATATCTGGTCTTTTAGAAATAAATAAAAACCTAGTTAGGTTAATGGAATTTTTGCAGACCTGCTTTTCCGTTGAATAAGGACAATATGTAGGTATATTATAGGCTCTGACTGAGATATTTTGCTATTCAACTTTGACTCTATTGGTAAAATTAATAAAATATCATAACATGGATCATAAATTTTGCAATCATCGGACTAGGTAAAGACGGTAAAGTCAAATTTGATTAACACAAGTGTAGGTATAATATTTTTAATGCAAAAAAACAAGTAGGTAGGTACCTATTGTAGGTAATAAAATTTCGGGAGTAGCCAGACCTTCACAATGATGAGTTCTTTACACAAAGTCTTGGAAATGCTAATAAATATAATGGTCTTAGTTAACCCTTCATTGTAAATTGTATGACTGCATCTGATGTACTCGCACTTATTCGCGCATTCATGTATGTTAACCTGCATTGCCTAGTAGGTATTATGATGAGACATTTTACTTTGAACTATCATTCTAGGATAGATTTGGTGCAACAATCACCAGAAGATTGTAATCATGTAGTGGTTTTATTTGTATGCTGTGGATCAGAGGTGGCATGTGAGTTGCTTGCAGTGTTCGCAGTGTGGCAGGACGCTGGACGGGGAAATGACATGCTTCTGTAAAGACGGAACCATTTACTGTAAAAACGACTACTATAGGTAAGTGTCTCTCAATATCTGGTCTTTTAGAAATAAATAAAAACCTAGTTAGGTAAATGGAATTTTTGCAGACCTGCTTTTCCGTTGAATAAGGACAATATGTATATTATTAGGCTCTGACTGAAATATTTTGCTATTCAACTTTGAATCTAATGGTAAAATTAATAAAATATCATAACATGGATCATAAATTTTGCAATCATCGGACTAGGTAAAGATGGTAAAGTCAAATTTGATTAACACAAGTGTAGGTATAATATTTTTAATGCAAAAAAACAAGTAGGTAGGTACCTACCTATTGTAGGTAATAAAATTTCGGGAGTAGCCAGACCTTCACAATGATGAGTTCTTTACACAAAGTCTTGGAAATGCTAATAAATATAATGGTCTTAGTTAACCCTTCATTGTAAATTGTATGACTGCATCTGATGTACTCGCACTTATTCGCGCATTCATGTATGTTAACCTGCATTGCCTAGTAGGTATTATGATGAGAAATTTTACTTTGAAGTCTTTGAACTATCATTCTAGAATAGATTTGGTGCAACAATCACCAGAAGATTGTATGCTTTTGGTGCAACAATCACCAGACAAAGTCTTGAAAATGCTAATAAATATAATGTTATAATGGTCTTAGTTAACCCTTCATTGTAAATTATATGACTGCATCTGATGTACTCGCACTTATTCGCGCATTCATGTATGGTAACCTAACCTGCATTGCCTAGTAGGTATTATGATGAGAAATTTTACTTTGAACTTCATTCTAGAATAGATTTGGTGCAACAATCACCAGAAGATTGTAATCATGTAGTAAGTAATATCTAATGCTTTAGCCAATACCTTATCCAGGTATTTCAGGGTTAAATCCCAAGTTATTTCTTCAACATTTCCATTCCACTGAATAGTCATAAAACTTAATACCTACTGACTTTGTACAATAAATATTATGATAATATAATTAAAAATAATTTTAATGTGCGTAAACTATTAAAAAAGAAGGAATATTACTGACTTTGTACAATAAATATTATGATAATATAATTAAAAATAATTTTAATGTGCGTAAACTATTAAAAAAGAAGGAATATTAAAAAATGAGAGCAAAGCACTAGCCAGTTGAGTTTACCTGTTTTGTAAACCAAGTTATTCCATAGGAACGACATGCCTGCTCGTAGATAAGTTGAGCTGGTATTCAGACTTTCAGAGACTCATGTAGAACTTTCATGTCCATCTCTTGTCCTAGAGCTGAGTAGCTGTTGCCATGAAGGTTACCAATATTCATGGTATTTATCTGAAAGTGGAAAAATGGAGAGGGAAAAAATTTAAAATACCGAATTTCGAAAGGGGACAAAGGAAGGTATTTATTTATTTATTTATTGTTTCAACTCTTATTCAAATACCTAACTAAATAGGTACATTAAAAAAAAGGAAAAAAATCTCAGGTGGGAGAAAAATACTTGATGCAGGGACTTCGAGGAAGCACCTAGTTTGAGGGGCATTTCAGGACTTAAGGGATTCTTTTTCCTTTCAAATTTGCGACCACAAACGGTTTCTTTTGAGTTACCCTTATGGTTTATCTTCAAAGGCCAAAGACCATCCAGTACTACAAAGCTCTCTCTGAACTATTACGAGTGCAAAAAAAAGGAAAAAAATCTCAGGTGGGAGAAAAATACTTGATGCAGGGACTTCGAGGAAGCACCTAGTTTGAGGGGCATTTCAGGACTTAAGGGATTCTTTTTCCTTTCAAATTTGCGACCACAAACGGTTTCTTTTGAGTTACCCTTATGGCTTATCTTCAAAGGCCAAAGACCATCTAGTACTACAAACTACAAAGCTCTCTCTGAACTATTACGAGTATCTACCTTTGAAAAAGCTGAAGAAAGACATCAGGAGCGAAAACTTTGTGAAGTCCAATCGTTAATCCCTGAGCTAAGTCACTATTCTTATCAAGTAGTTATAAGTACTTACTTACGTACTTGGTAGATTCTCACTTATTTATTCATACCCAGTGGTTCTCAAACATTTTGAAAACATTTCAAGAACACCTCCCAACGAAGGTAGGTTGTTTTACTCATTTACAACAAACTGGTGGGGTAACCCAATTATAAATGTTATTGTCAATGTTAGCCCTCATATAAGGAATTCCCCAATTATGGAAAACGGGAAAATTTGAACGGGAAATACTTACGAAAAAGTGTGTTTTGAGGAATAGAAGATTTACAATTGGGTCAAAATTATGAGTAAAGGTCGATTACTACGTAAAGACTAAAAAGTTGTGAAGAACCCAAATCGGAAGTCAAAACTCCAAAAATGTGGTTTCATCCTTGGACAACGAGGTAAGGCGGTCTCTTCTTGATCCCTTGTATACCGCGTCCATTTTAGAACTATTGTACTGGGGGCATTGAGGAAGTAGTTATAAGTACTTACTTACGTACTTGGTAGATTCTCACTTATTTATTCATACCCAGTGGTTCTCAAACATTTTGAAAACATTTGAAGAACACCTCCCAACGGAGGTATATATTAGGTTGTTTTACTCATTTACAACAAACTGGTGGGGTAACCAAATTAAATGTTATTGTCAATGTTAGCTCTCATATAAGGAATTCCCCAATAATTGGAAAACGGGAAATTTGAATGCTTTTACTTACGAAAAAGTGTGTTTTGTGGAATAGAAGATTTGCAATTGGGTCAAAATTATGAGTAAAAAAAAGATCGATTACTACGTAAAGACTAAAAAGTTGTGAAGAACCCAAATCGGAAGTCATAACTCCAAAAATGTGGTTTCATCCTTGGGCATCGAGGTAAGGCGGTCTCTTCTTGATCCCTTGTATACCGCGTCCATTTTAGGACTATTGTACTGGGGGCATTGAGATAACCCTTTTACCGCTTTTTGGGTCGATGTTTCTCATGTTGGGAATCACTGTTCCAGAGGACTAAGAGGCTCACTGAACGGCTTTGACGGATGAGTAGCAAAAAGGGAAGTAGGTCAGAGACTTAACATGGGTACCTACCTCGAATTGCCGACTTATATCCGACAACAAATTCCAGTCAGATGTAAGGTTGGATAATTTCTTTCTTGTACGATCCTTATCTTAATTCCAGCATATTAAATGAATTAGATAGGTAGGTAGGTAGGTGTATTTATTTATTAGGTAGGTACTTATGTTTGTCTATACATACCATCATCTATGATGTATGGGTATTACGTTTGGTACTCGTAGGTACCTACCTAATCCCTACTTCAGTTATAGTTAAAAGTTTTTAGCAAGGAATTCATTTGGGAATATTACCTAATACCTACCTATCAACGTATAAAAAGCTACTTCAGCTGATAATTACCTACCTTTTTGTTATTATACATATGTACTGACTTACCTACTTTATATTATAGTTAGGTATTAGATAGGTAGATACCTACTTTTTATTACTTCCGAAATTCCGACTGGGAATCATCCACCAAAAATTAGTTACCTACATTATTAATGAAATTTATTTAATTTAATTACTTCTTCATTAAAACAGGTGATAAATCTGTCAATAAATTACATTCACCTAACTAAAATATAAATTAATGAGCATCAGACAATGTGTGCATATTATCTATGAGATGAAAATATTTCTATGTTTTTTTCTCTAAGTGTAAGATAGGTACATATGTTTGAAATTATACAAAATTAGCATTTATATTGGAGTTTTTTAAGAGACCTTTTCATTGGCCTTATACCTAATCAAATATAAACATATCACTATGGCTACCTACCTAAGGTTAAGAATAATATACATAATTGTGTAGGATACAAACTTTGTATGAAATTTTAGAAGGAACTAAAAAAAATATGTCTGGTGTGAACATCACACGACTTTCCTTATCCTATGGAATGATGCTTATTATGGAATGGGTGTTCTTGTTCTTACCTATACCCTAGCTTTTACAATATCTCTAACCGTATAGTCGGTAAAACGTGTTTTGGGTTTTGGCACTAAAAACTGACCATCGAAATTTTGACCCGATCACATTACTTTCCTTGCTATAGGATAAGTAAAGTAAAAAATCTGGTGTGAACATCACACGACTTTCCTTATCCTATTGAATGATGCTTGTTTTTATGTTCTATATTAACTTTTACAATATCTCTAACCGTTTCGTCGGTCTTGCTGAAAACCGCCAAAAAACGGTCACCCTCGATTTTTTTTTTTTTTTTTTTTTTTTAAAGTAGGTACCTAGGTAGGTACCTAAAAATAAATAAATAAAAACGCGATTCCATTCACGAGTGAATTAATTATTTCAGCTAATTATTACTTCCTTTTGCATGGATGTACCTACATTCAATCATGTTATTTTTTTGAAAGGAAGATGATTTTTAGCAACACCGACAATTTTTCGGACCGCCCCGTTTGGGTTCCGGATTGAAAATCGTTGCACTTTGAATTAGTTTGATGTTCTCGTGCAATAATTTAGCTAATTTTTGTGAAGGAGGAACCTAGAATTTAGGAGCGGAAGAAAATTATGAAAAGTTGCCCGATGGAACAATGCTAATTGAGAAATAAATTTAATTTAATGTTAAATATTATGTATTTAAACTCGTATAACTCTCATCTTTTCCACTATAAACACGATTTAGTAGGTAAGTCAGTACCTACGTTTGGGTTCCGGATTGAAAATCGTTGCACTTTGAATTAGTTTGATGTTCTCGTGCAATAATTTAGCTAATTTTTGTGAAGGAGGAACATAGAATTTAGGAGCGGAAGAAAATTATGAAAAGTTGCCCCATGGAACAATGCTAATTGAGAAATAAATTTAATTTAATGTTAAATATTATGTATTTACACTCGTATAACTCTCATTTAGTAGGTAAGTCAGTACCTATACCTATTATTAATGTAAGTATGTAGATTGTTGGTAGGCATGGGCGTACGAAGGGCGGAGGCAGGGGGGGGAGGGCAGCTGCCCCAAAAAGTATGCAACCTTGAAAGGGCTACACAAAAAGTTTGAAAAAATCGCCTGCGGCGCTGAAAATGTTACTGTTGATGAGACTGGATTTCTCAAGATATTGTAGACCAAAATTTTCAAAAATTTCGGCTGGCTGTGGTGCTCTAATTTATTTTGCTCACTTTAGCGTTCACCGAAAATTAGGATAAAAAAATATCTACGAATTAGGTACCTACGTCAAAAATTAACTTGTGCATGAGGCACATATCTACCTACTTTTTGAAAAATGAGTATTACCTACATCTTGTGGGAACTCGAGCTTTTCAGTCCTATTGGGGCAGGATAAACAAGGTATATTCTATTCTATTTTACCTACCTATATACATACCTACATAATTATGTGTATGAAAATCCTGATGTGTGTAAAAAAAGTGTTGTACATAATTACTTACCGCACACAACCTTGTTACTTTCCATTACATTATCTATGTTGTTTGTTATTAAACAAAACTAATTACCTATGATTAAAAAAACTACTTATTTAGTAAATAGATTTTCTTATTTTTACCAGTAGATCTACTATTAGATACCTTAGGTAAGTAGTAGGTAACTGTTTTATGTTATTATTTTTTATACCTTTTATAGGTATTTATTTTGTGAACATTTTTTACCCATCAAGAATACCTGTTTTATGGGTATTAACATAACATGTTCCTATTATCATGTAATATTTTTACCAGTAGATCTACTATTAGATACCTTAGGTAAGTAGTAGGTAACTGTTTTATGTTATTATTTTTTATACCTTTTATAGGTATTAATTTTGTGAACATTTTTTACCCAAGAATACCTGTTTTATGGGTAACATGTTCCTATTATCATGTAATATAGGACCAAGAAGATTTCCTTTGCGGGAACATGATTTTGCGAATTTCTGACTGACAGCTGACTCGAAAATTATTTAAATAAATAATCATGCAAATTAAACAATAATTAAAAAGGAAAGACCGGCGAATTACGTGATGAAATAAGGAACACACCTAGGTAAACAAAAATATTAAAATTGTTGATCATGACCAAAAATGAGTAAGTTAACATGCGATTAAAAGACTTCAGTGGACTACATCAAGTAGGTAGGTACCTATATCCTCTAAATTACTCTAAAATAAAGAGTCCAAAGCAAAATGAAAGGAGATCACAAAAGAATTAGAAATTAGTTGTATTTTCTCCCCATATTTCGGTAGGTAGATATACATATCTACTCATATTTTGTCCAACATCCCTAATACAAGATGGAAGGTAGACAGTAGATATGTACATAGGTTATAGGTACCTAGTACCTACATAATATTGCTATCAGTTTAGTGTCGACATAGATGGAGAAAGATAGAGATGATACGTTTTAATATCGAACGATTTTACAATTTAACACGGATTTTTTTATGAGATATGTACATAGGTTATAGGTACCTAGTACCTACATAATATTGCTATCAGTTTAGTGTCGACATAGATGGAGAAAGATAGAGATGAAACGTTTTAATATCGGACGATTTTACAATCATGTCTTAATAAAAAATCCGTGTTGGCTGTCAACTTCACACATAACTTGTTGAAAATTAATATCTCAGCTTGATACATAAAGTTCATCAATCAAATCTAAATACAGGGTGAACTTCTTAAGGTCACTTTATAACTCAATTACCCTTAAAAATTAGACGGATGACTGGCGTGTCGCGAGTGTTGTTGCAACATCCTGTATTTCTTGGTCTAGATTTAAAAGAATTAAGATTATTAATATTATTAATATTCATTTACATTAGGAATATCGGGATACTTTTTTGCTAAGTACCTTCATAATAGCCTGCTCCATTTTGATGGATTATGTATTTGATCTACAAGGATACAAATTCTTCACCAAATTTCATTTGATCTAAAAACTTTTTTATGTACAAAAAATGTGTTAATCTCGATTCTTAAACTCAGGTATTTCCTACCTAACTTGGAAATTTACATCACACATGTCGATTATTATTATTATTTTAACTGTAGATAAATTTCATAGGTACCACAAAAAATGTGTTAATCTCGATTCTTAAACTCAGGTATTTCCTACCTAACTTGGAAATTTACATCACACATGTCGATTATTATTATTTTAACTGTATAGATAAATTTCATAGGTACTCACATTTTATAGGTGCAATATTTTGAATAAATTAAACTCAAGGTGGTTTTAATGGCTTAATACCAACTGACATGATGTTGATAGGTATGTAATTAACAGATGATAATTAATACGACATAAATTGGTAATTGCTTACTACCTTCTACCTTCCTACATTATTTTTGTACCTCAATTGCAACAAGAAAATTCAAGAATACCAATATTCAGACTTGGAGGAAAAAGATCTAGAATAGACTGCAGGGGCAAAGGGACTTTTCAGTCATTTCCCAGCAGGATAAACAAGGTATATTCTATTATCTATTATATTCTATCTCAGCAGAATTAAAAAGTTAAATATTCTATTTTAATACCTATTATGCTATTATATTCTATTAAAATGGCCGAAAATTCAAACAGGTAGTTACATGTTACTGGCTACGTAAGGTACCTACAATTCATATATACGTAGGTATAGGTGCTGGACCAGTAGTAACTGACTGATATCATCTGATATGGCTATACGAGTTTACGAGTACATTCTAGGTATACGTATACCTAGGTACTGAAAAATATATCCCACGCCACGCATTACAACTTATGTTAAATATTGTTCCCAAATTATGAATGAATGAAAAATGAACAATGGTCGAATGAATGAGAGTTGATGAGAATGAGTAAGTATACACATCAAGTTCATACGTACTCAAATCTGGCCTGCTTCCGTTCACAGAATCTGGAGAGAAATAAAAATCTCGTCTCTTCTCAGAAACCAAGTTTTTTTTTTTTTTTTTTTTTTTTTTTTTTTTTTTTTTTTTTTAAAATTTTTTAAAATTTTTTTCACCTTTTTCACACCT